>NC_092577.1:2617500-2797500 GCF_037975245.1 Apostichopus japonicus
AAGATGTGTACCATAGCGATGAATATTCATGACCCTGTGTACTTCTCTATTTTAATCTTTCAGTTCATTCATTGGCCCAATCGCCGGAAGTTCAGCGTATCAGTTACTTGGATTTGCATATTCAACGTCTTTGGCCTCTATCTTGTGCCTCTTCTTTGGCTTCATAATATCCATATTTTACATTTGGAGGACGTTTTCTAAGACTTGAAGCAACAAAGTGTCGATCATCAACTGGATTATGCAAAATGTGTGAAGAAAAAATTCCAAAAACCATTTTATTTGTCTTCACAAATTCATTAATGTGGTCTTTCACAATTTACCATCGTTTGACGTTAATAACATGATTAGCGTGATTGAAGAAGAGGAAAACAGAGAAAAGTAGAAAGAAATGATAACAACAAAGCTTGAATGAGAGAGACAAGTTATGTTGCTCCAAGATTCGGAAAGTCATATGCTGGATTATAGCTGTTTACAGGTACTCTAGTTATAATACAAGACAAAATAAATATGTTTAAACTAGAGAGCCTGGCGTTTCGATCAGAGGCTGACTGAAACGAAACGATTAAGAACAATGAATAGAGCAACAATAGAAACAACAATAGAGAGGAAAGATGAAAGGAAAGAGCGATGAGAGGATTAAAGGCAGTGGAGGTAAACTCTGCGGGGTGTAACAATAGGTTTAAGGCCTGTTGAGATAAACTTGAGGGGGTGTAACAATGGGTGTAAGGGCTGTAGAGATAACTCTGAGGGGTGTAACAATGGGATTACGGGCTGTAAAGATAAATCTTAACGGGTTGTAACAATGGGATTAAGGGCTGTCAAGATAAACTTGAGGGGTTGTAACAATGCATTACTTTGTATACAACAAATACCTAAAGATCAACTATCAATGCATCTCTGGATTATTGTATTCATCTCGCTTATCATCCTCACACACACATATTAAAAGTTGGTATAAACACAGTTGGTTTGGACCGAGGAGACTGCTACACCCTCCCATCCTTCAACTACATGGGGCATCGTCTTCAATGCCCTCAGGACCACATACCTACTTTTACAGAATCCTACATCCGCCTCTGCAGAGACATATCCGATCCACAAATTAATCCGATTAACACTTGCTTACATGTCGCTTTTCAAACTTAAATTTAAGTTTAATATTTTATTAAGTTATGCAGCTGATTTATGATATCACAAATTCATATTTATCTCAAAGTTTAGTTTCATACCGAAAGATTGTTTAATAAAACCAAGTTCAGGCAACTGGAACAAGCATGTTATCCTTTCTTGTTATCTCTCCTACTTCTTGCCCAATTCAAATGACTTTTGAGGTTATTATTTCAGTTTATTTTCGATCTTATTTTTTCGGATGACAAATGCAGCTCGTAAGGTGAATTTTTTTAATTCTTTTTTTTTTTTTTAAAGAAATTACCCAAAAAGTTATACATTTTTGCAAGACATCTCAGTGGCTGTTGGAATGTGCCGATAAGGCGTAGGCGGTTGACGAAAAGATAAGACTCCAAACTAAATTAAATAGTTGTCTATTGCTTCACGTTCAGTTGGTGCAATATAAGGTAAGCGGTGTGTTGCACCCGAACCGAATTGTACAGTTGCTTATAATAGCGTTTTCGACTTGAATATATTGCGCATTTATATGCATCCGTGTTATAACATGATAACACGTGTTATGCTAGAGGCACATTTTATTGCGGCCTGTGTTAAAAAAATATATATATATAAAAATATAAAAACATATACAAAATACAAAATATATAAATATTTTATATTATAAAGAAAAATAATAAATAAATATAAAAAAAATAAAAATAAATATAATACCACTACGATTTACTGTATTGTATCTTTAACATATCTAGCTCTCGCATGCTCCCTAAACATAACACGTGTTAGTGTGTTATAACACCCTGGCATATAAATGCATAATATGCTATACGTTAAGAACAAATATAAGCTCACACCTTTTCGGCTTGGGTGGGTATTTTAGGTATGTCAACCAGCGGTGACCGCAAAAGAGGAGGAGAGGGGGAGGATGGCGCGCCGCATATTCCCCATCGTCTATCAGGGAAGATGGTCCAGTCAAGGGAATTTGTTCATTAATATAAAAAAATATATGCCCTTTTAGACATTAATTAACATCAAGTATGACTGACAAACAGTTTCCCCTTATTTTTTTGGGGGGGGGGGGGAGGGGGAGAAAACGTTTACTATTTGCCCTTATTAGCACTGACATTAGGAAAGGCCCTAGCCCTTGGCCCAAACTCTTTGACAATTTTTTCTTCAACTCTAACAAGACTTCAAATATGACAATATCGTAATATCCTGATTTATGAAAGAAAATACCTGACAATTTTTTTTCTTCAACTTTAACAAGACTTCACATATGACAATATCGTAAGATCCTAATTTATGAAAGAAAATACCACTTCCTTTTTGTCTTCGGTTGGGGCAACCGAATGCAAGGCAGAATTCTGGCATGTTTACATTTTGGTAAGTTGGTATTAACATTATTGTGCTGAAATTGACAGTGAGCTTAAGAACGACTTTCGCATCTTGCGCAATTTGCCAGATTTGGTAATGACCACGGAATCTCCATGTTGGCACATGTCTTTTAACCTTCCGCACCATCCCAAAACAGGAGTGGTCGAGCAGGGGGTGCGTGGGAATAGCTCCTTAGTCCTTCCCCTCCATCAGTGGTAGCAAAAACTTAAAATGGAGAAGCACTAATTTTCCATATGTGTAAAAAGGAGTGCCTCTTCCGTTGAAAGTTGAAAGGAAGCTGGCAAAGAAAAATGCACAGAGGTGTTCCTTTTGTCATGGCGTGTTGAGGTAATGTTGTGGTTTACTCAATCGTATTCAATTTATGCATGTTCCACTTACTGCCCTCCGAAGATTTGCTCCCCCTCCCCCTCTTACCCCCCCTCCCTCCCCTCCCAAACCACATCATCGTCCACCGCCTCTGATCCCAATTCTCATCCAGAAAATAAATGTCGATCACCTTGGACTCATTATTTTGATTACCAAACGTATAGTCACAGCATCTGTCACAGTTGCTTTAATGTTAGTTCTGTTTCCGTCGACCATTCGTGTAAACGATCAATTTAACTCTTAAAGGGATATGCTCGATATCAGCCAGAAACTGTAACACGATGTACACAAAGTAATCAACGTTACAACGTCAATGCCCTATCGCAACCAATTTTGTTTTGCCAACTCCCTCCCTTCCTCTCCCCACCCCCTCCCCCTCTCTCTTTATGTACTTCTTTTAGTTTCTTCCTCTTTAAGAAACAAAAGAGTTATTTACTCTTTGAATAGTCAATAAATGTCAATAGAGTGGAGATCGTTATAACCTGAATATATATTAACCATTCAATCAATACTGCTTGCTTTACAAAGGGAATCATATTCCTACAAAACAGTTACCGCTCTTATTGGCTTATGTCTTAAAAACGGCTGTTTCTAACAGAAATATTGTTCCCTTTGAACGATATCATTGATTAAATGACAGTAATGGAAACTGGAGCAAGGTTTGTAGAGATCTCAGTATATATAAGCGAGTCACTTGTGATAAGATTTTTAAGTTCTTTTTAATGGCTGTACTGCTTATTAAACTGCTCATCATAGATGTGAGTTTGCCAACATGCTAATTCTGCAATATAAAATGTGTGCGTGTGTGTGCCAATATGACCAACCTAAATATGGATTCAATATGTGTTCAACAAATTGTGTTCAACAAACAAATGGTGTTTCCTTCAAGATGCACCTATGAAATCACAGATTTAATTTGACAAAAAGACAGTCTCTGACACAACTTTGAAAGCATGATACATCACAAAACAGTGCGATTTCTACTGGTTGCTTTGGGTCTCAGAGGGTTTCTGTTTTTTGGTCTCAAACATATATTTATAACAAACTCAGCCAGTACGATAAATGTCAGACCTATGGTAGTACGCCTATATTTGATGTACCTCAGTGACTACACACGTCACATGGTTAATAGTCAAATAGCTTACGATAACATACCAAACAAGCATGTCATTAAGACATAACACATGCGAGCCCTGAAATAAATATGTGTATAGAATAAACTCATGGTGTGTTGAGAATCGTATTCCTGACAGCCAGAGTTACATATATTTTTAAGTACTGAACGAGGAAGAATCCTGGTGACGTTCGCAAAACCACTTCGTAGCTATTTATAGTTGTCAATGCAATAGTGAAATATCTTTTATATCATAATAAGATATATAAATCACAACATGAACATAGATATATAAGTATTGATTAATATTCGTCAATATTGTAATGTGCATTTGAAACATATGGCGGGTCTTGATTGGTTAATACAGCTATGTTTGTTCCGAACTCACTCCTTAAATGCACAACGATTTACGCTCGAAAATCAATGCATATTGTCTTGTGTTTCAGGAATCGATGATATTTTAAAAGGAAGCTTAAAGAATGTGCTTTGCCCTTGAACTGTGTGCTGCTTTAGTCACGTGTCACTGAACATCATGGTGTACCGTTATGAAGTTAACGCACATCTCTGTATTGATATTATTATAATACAACCTAACCTAAATTAGAAACGTTTCATAACAATCTTTCATACCAAATCATGTTTCCATCTGTAGGCGTGTTTTTGTCAGCCTGTTAGATTGTTGTATTGGGAAAAACAAAGCCATCGATAAAATCCTTAAAAGAATTATCTGGTAGCCCTTATAAGTTACTTTATAAAACGATAAATAATTTTCCAAAAATGTTTTCAAAGTATGAGAACGCTGATATTGCGTTTGACAGAGAAAATATTTTTAATCGTTTAGGATGGAAATTTCAAATATACTTTGAACAGTAGAAAACGTGACGTCAACTTCTCAAATACAGATCGCGCCATAACCCACGCTCAATAAAGTTCCTACAGTAATCACAACAAAAACAGCGTTTTAATACAGATTAATTTCTTCCTTAATTTTCGGTGAAATTTCTTATAAAATACATAGCCTATGTTATTAAAAAAATCGTTGAGTCGTCATATAGGGAGTGCATCGGTGATTTCGTGACTATTGGGTAACAAGAGGTAAGTTTGAACAGTAGACTCCTCTCGGTAGGCTACTATATACATTCTACTCTGACATCGATTTCGCCAAGTTTCATCTTTCGATGTTCCAATACTTTTCAAGCTTCCTTATACTGTAAATTTGATCCGTGAATTTATTTAGGCTATTTCGAAGAACTGTTCATGAACTGTGGTTTGAGTGAGCGAGTGTATTATGTGCAACGCTATATGTATGTACCAACTGGGCATGGTAGGCTGTATATACGTACATTCGCGATGTGTACGTATAATAGGCAATCACCTGTGCGTGTATACGCGAGAGTGTGATTGCTGCGGAAATGGGAGTGCTAACTTCAAGTCGCTCGATTTGCCTATTTGCCTGCACTACGTCATTCACCAAATCGAACAAACGGTAATTTTGGTGAGAAACTGAAGAATTTGAAAACCAGATTTCTAGAAGAAGAAAACGTCGAATGGGGACAATTTTCACATGGTCAGAAAGAGTAAAATTAGAACTATGAGGACAATGTATCCAAATCTTCCACCAGACAATTCCTTCAAGGCAAAGAAAAGAATACACTCTTGCTGTTTAGTAGGTAATGGTGATGGTGATGGATAATGATGATGATGATGATGATGATGATGATGATGATGATGATGATGATGATGATGATGATGATGATGATGATGATGATGATGATGATGATGATGATGATGATGATGATGATGATGATGATGATGATGATGATGATGATGATGATGGTGATGATGATGATGATGATGTTGATGATGATGGTGATGATGGTGATGGTGATGATGGTGATGATGGTGATGATGATGGTGATGATGATGATGATGCTGATGATGATGATGACCATGACATAGGAATAAAAAACGTTTGATAAATAATAACAAGTCTCAATTGTCCTTAACGGGGATTCCATGGATAAAATTGCTAGGGTGTTCAACGTAAAAAGAGAGTCAATAAATATACGAGAAGGAAAACTTTTCAATGGAGTTAGTAAGTTCGATAACACGATAACATAGAGTCCATTTATTGAAAGAAACTGTCTTCTATCTAAACTACATTCTGGGTTTCTTTTTACGATACAAAATAAAAACCTGAAATGACTTAGTTGCACAAGCATTGCACATGATATAATACTCAAATGATTTTACACAGAATATTCAAAATAAATAAAAAAAAAAGCCAAACCTTTGCTGTTATACTGCGCCTACACGAATGCTGAACAAAGTACTATACAATATATGGTTAAAGTATAAGCTAGTTTCGACTAATATGGCATATGTGTGTTGACACAAAGTGAATGATGACATTGGATCTCATGGTCCAAGCGGTTGTAATCGAATATATACAATTTGTGATATAGATCTGTTAGTATAACTTTGTCGTGAACCCCCCCCCCCCCCCATATATACCATTAAGTGTAGTTATTACACATAGGGAGGTGTTTCCTCAAAAGCTCACCACTTCTTTCACTTATACCATCTCTAGTTACACTCATTGACAATTAAAATTGAGAAAATAGTGATTTACAGTTAAGTCGTAACAGCAATAATCGTGTTTAGGAAAGCCAAAAATATATTAAAGTATAAAAAGAACACAATTTAGAGCAAGGCTTTATTTAACCCTTGTGAAAAAAATTATGTACATCACTGTATTGTATGACATATATCTCCTAGCCATACCTCATGCATGCATACCTCATAGGGTATTTAAAACTCATCTCTAGTAAGAAGTTTCTAGAAGCAGCCAATTCTACCCCCACCGCCCCCCTTTCATGATGACTTAATTATTTTAAAATTATATTATGTAACATTTCTCCTCGTTTCCCTCATGAAAACGACTTCCTACCAAAACAGGTGTTTGATGATTAAAACATATGCTCAAAATAAGCTAAAATCCTCTCTTGATAAGCTAGATTTCAAAAACTGTGAGGCCGTGGGCTCTGGCAGAGGGAGGGGGCCCTCGGTCTAGGAACCCGTTAGCTGGAGGGGTTTACTCTCAGGGAGTGTTTTATTTTTGTGATTAGTCACTCCTGATGTGTACGCTGGTTTTGACAGGGCTGGGAGAGTCAGTGTATAGTCAGCTCCCTTTACCATGGTTGGTTGTTGGTTAATTTTTGTATGCTATACATTCTGAGTAATTTGCACCTTTTTGAGTTTTCGCCATATTATTCATCTTTATATATCCGCCATCCTGCAGGATCTGCTCGATCAGGCTTGACCGCCCCCTCCCCACTCCCGCCCAATTGTAACACACTGCAACTGTGAGGACTCACATCCTGCTCATCAGTACTTCCAGTTCTTGCCCTCTGGTAAAAGGTTGCGTACATTCAGAGTATCAAAGAGGCTCACAAATAGTCATTATCCTGATCTTGTAAAAATATATAATATACATAATGCCCGCTGATTGGTTCTAGTCTTGCCTTCACGTTTTAGCCACTGCTTCTTATTGTGAAATATGCTATATTTGTTATACTTTTTTTACCTCTGAATACTCTTTTTATATCATGAGCAGTATACATAGTACCCTTTTATATCCTTTACCTAGTCATACGAATTGTTTACATTTTTATTTATTGTCTTAATCGTTTCATTGTTTTCGCTTGAGCTCCTGTTTTCATCCAATTTCCACTGTATATATTCTATCCAATGGCTGAATAAATATCTATCTATCTATTTATATCCTCCGTTTTGCTAAGAAATTGACAATACATGGGATTGCGTTTCAAGAGTATATATGTGAGAGAGCACAGAAATAGAACATGGGACAAATAGCACACATTTTCAAACAAAAAAAAGTAATCAAACGAAACATAACTTTAACATGAACAAAGCGACACACTTGTAACTCGATCATTACATGTTAATTTAATGGCATCAATTAACCATGTTTACATACCAACAGAACCGCTCATAGACACGTACAAATGAAAAAATATCTTCACTTAGCTCAGAAAAGGGAATATTTTTTACATTATCCGATGTATTTTACCATTTTAAATTTATCAGTAATAATTAGACTGTAAGGGGGTCGGAGTGGCACAATGACTCCATGCACATAGTACAACATTGATTTTCGGTACAGCTTAAGTCATTTAGCTTCCAGTTGGTTCCTTGTAGCCAACCTATCACACAATTCTCCGAGCCTCCATCATTATTAGGCTCACCAAGACCCCACCAACTGCAGAAATAACAAAAGACATGATGAAGATGAAGTTGATGAACTTGGATGGTTTGCAGTAAATTACTAAAATCGTTATACACGTCGTTTCAGGTTCACTCTATACTTTCGACTGTAAAACTCAACAAACTGTTGCTAACAGACAATAGGAAAATGCTCTTCCACTCGGGCAAAACAGTGAAAATCAGCTGCCACATTTGTTATCATCGTGTATATACTTTTATTTATTGTTTTATTCATCGTGTTAACCCTATTTGTGTTCCTTTTGTTGTCCTATAGGTGTTGTCCGTTTGGCGTCTCATATATACCATTCACCAGAATGGTCAGAACATGTGGTTCTCCTTTCATCGATCAGAAATACATTTCCAGCAGGACAATTCTTTCATGTTAAATTTGAAAATTAACGAACTTGTCTGATATATTTTTTCAGCTATAGTTTTTTTTCTCTTGAAAATACGGTACGTGCAAAAATAAGCCTTCGTAAATGCATTTATACCTGGTGGTAATAATATCGATGTAGGCAATATCTATATATATATATATATATATATATATATATATATATATATATATATATATATATATATATATAGACTATACATATCAGTATTGAACAATGGCTGAGCAGCCTTTGATAGGGAACACAAGAACGGACTGAGATTCTGGCTAGCCTGATACATACCTATCACTCAGATTTAAGTCAGGACCTTCACTCCATTTGAATTGATTATTAGTTCCTCGAATGATATCGACCCACACCCGGTCGCAAGAAGAAGATTTTGTATGTGTATTCATCAGATCATTGAATATCTCCTGATGAAAGAATAAAATATTGGCTAAGCTAAATAGTCACAGGTTACTGACATTACACTGACGAGAAATAGATGTGTGTCTAATACTATAAAAGCAATATTAGGTATATAAATGGTAGATACATTATATGTTCAATTGAGACCCTTTAAGACCTAATACTGTCTTTGAAAACTCGGACATATTAAGTTGTTTTATATATATATATATATATATATATATATATATATATATATATATATATATATATATATATATATATATATATATTTATATATATATATATATATATATATATATATATATATATATATATATATATATATATATATATATATATACATATATATATGTATATACATATATATATATATTAGGCAATAGTTTGGCCAATTATACCAGTATAGGTGTTTAAAAGTTTGGAAGAGGCTAATTATAAGAGGTGGGGATATTGTAGTTATTGGTACAAGCTACAGTTGTACCATGGAACTATTTAGTTTCACTGACATTTAACACATAGTTGACCTTTACAAAAGATTTCAAGAGATTTCAAGACACTCTGTGTAGGTTTATTGGCTCTGACCCCTATTCCTTCTCTTGTACTAATCCCATGTAAGTACACCTAGTTAAGCCAGTCATATTATACTTATTGTTTACATTACATGAATTTTAGCACTTAACAGTTTAATATCCCACAGAGAGTAAAAGAAAAAACAACAGAGAAAAGTGATTGTTTTCATTTTAATGTATCGCGACATTAGTCTTCCGTGCTTACCTCTGCTGTTTTGTTGGGCTGCTGCACATGCTCAAAACCGAACATTTTCCCGCCAATTTCTCGGCAGGCATTCTTTGCCATGTCATAGTACTTTAAATCAGCAATTAAAGAATTGCAACCTTGAAAAAAAAATCAATATTTATATTTAACAAAATGAAATAAGAACATAGGAACACATCAAAATCGTTAATCGTCATGGAGGTCTTCATCTTATTTTATTTATATGGCTGTTATGATTATGTTGTACTGTCGTTACGTTCGCTATTGTCAACATAATATTATCGTACTGAGAAAACCAAATATCAGTTGAGATCGGAAACAGGAGAATTGTGGAAAGTGTCTGTAGACTATTAATATCACCTTTTATTAAAAACATTGTTTTTCTTCTTTCATGTTTCTAAGTGTATGGTTGTTCCGAGCTATTCTGTCATGCTTTAAAGTGCTTTTGTTCTTTTATTGTTTCTAGGCTGTATAAATACAAATCTTGCAAAAGGGCTCAGAAAAGAATATTTACGAGGTGATTTTTCAATATTCTCTGAAGTGGCGGGGGACACCGCTGTAGTAATGTCGTTTTCAGCTTCCTGTGAGCTGCTAGGAGGTTTGTTACTATTAGTTGGCGTCAGTTCTTCAATCATATAAGAACGAAAGAAATATTAGCTGTAAAAATCGTGAGATGTTATTCGGTATAAAACTGCATACATATTATAAAATAATAAAAAGATTTGCAATCTTTTGACGATAAATATTGATATTTCACAAAATAACATGATATGTAAGTATAGGCCTGACGTTTCGATCCTAACAGGATCTTCTTCGGAGGCTGAATGACAAGTAACAGTAACAGAAGGATCAAAAACACGCACAGAATACACACAGGTTTGTATCTATCCCTTCTGTTACTGTTACTTGTCATTCAGCCCCTGAAGAAGATCCTGGTAGGATCAAAACGTCAGGCGCACTTACTTTTGCACATTCCCTTACCAGGGGCGTCGGAAGCTATTTGGGATTGGTACGGCAGATCAGAGTGTGGCCATCTATCATAATTATCGGGGGACGTTTGGCAAGTCAAACTACGCTACGCGCCACCATGGTTGGCGCGTAGCGTAACGGAGAAAAAAAAAATGCCTCCCAGATTGCAGGAAATGGCACTTCACGAGCTTGAAAACAAGACCCCTGCCATGCCAGAGTAGCCACATTTAGCCTAATTGCTTGTTTCATTTTGGTTCTTTATATTTTGCCTTTTTTTTTCTTAGTCCTACTTTTTTTTTCTTTTTTTTTGGCGCCGTGAATATTGGTCCGGCGTTCGCCGGACCTACCGTACCGGCTCCGACGCCCCTGCTTACACTGTTTCTTTAGTGAATAATCATGCAGTTTGCTAAGAGTTTTGTTCAATTTTCATTAAAATAAAATACTATTGGAACATTGTACCAAATCATCATCGTTATCGTCATAGTAATCATTACATCTAATCAGAAAGATGACGATTTTGAAAAGTGCCTGGAGGGTTTTAGTTATACATACTAGTTCGATTCAACACGATTTTCATTTAACATTACATCCTCTGCTATAGATTTCTTGTTAATTTTGTTGTAGAATGCTGCATTAACCCCCCCCCCCCCCTTTTTGTTATTGATATCTCACAACTTTTCAATCTATCATTTTATGCTATTAGCTGCTTTTGCACTTATAATTCATAATTGGCTACAAAGTGAAGCAGAGGTCCATACTTACGAGGTGTGGTTTCAGCAGCCTCTGTAATAGAGGGCGTCACATCTGTGGTGCTGTCGCTTTGAGCTTCCGGTAAGCGCTTGGAAGGTACGTCGAATACGTTACCTGTAGTGAGTAAACCGTAGTGAGCACACTAAATGTCATTCGAGATTAGAAAGTTGACGATTTTGAAAGGTGTCTGTAGGTTTTTAATTATTCATGCTATAACTGGATGTACTGACCTGGTTTTCAGACTGGACAGCCTATACTTCCTTGTCCAGTCTGTTGTTAAATGCTATATTAAGTTGTTTATTCCATTCTTTTTGCTAAAAGTAAGTGTTTTCTCAAGTTATTTCGTAATGCTAAATGTGGTTTGGTATACTTTATTTTGTTATTGGTCTATATAAATATCATCTTAAAACGAGGTCCAGAAATGAATATTTACGATATGCAGTGGTCTCAACAGGCTCTTTAGTGGTCTCAACAGGCTCTTTAGTGGTCTCAACAGGCTCTGCAGTGGTCTCAACAGGCTCTTTAGTGGTCTCAACAGGCTCTGCAGTGGTCTCAACAGGCTCTGCAGTGGTCTCAACAGGCTCTGCAGTGGTCTCAACAGGCCCTGCAGTGGTCTCAACAGACTCTGCAGTGGTTTCAACAGGCTCTGCAGTGGTCTCAACAGGCTCTGCAGTGGTCTCAACAGGCTCTGCAGTGGTCTCAACAGGCTCTGTAGTGGTCTCAACAGGCTCTGTAGTGGTCTCAACAGGCTCTGCAGTGGTCTCAACAGGCTCTGCAGTGGTCTCAACAGGCCC
Organism: Apostichopus japonicus; assembly: GCF_037975245.1. Lineage (NCBI taxonomy): Eukaryota > Metazoa > Echinodermata > Holothuroidea > Aspidochirotida > Stichopodidae > Apostichopus > Apostichopus japonicus. The sequence continues at coordinate 2,629,881 of NC_092577.1, forward strand.
TGCAGTGGTCTCAAGAGGCTCTGCAGTGGTCTCAACAGGCTCTGCAGTGGTCTCAACGGGCTCTGCAGTGGTCTCAACGGGCTCTGCAGTGGTCTCAACGGGCTCTGCAGTGGTTTTAACAGGCTCTGCAGTGGTCTCAACAGGCTCTGTAGTCGAAAGAGACACATCTGTGGTACTGACGTCTTGAGATTGCTTTGAACTGCTAGGAGATGTGTTTCCATTGGTTAGCGCTCCACCTTCAAATATAAAATGGGTGAAGATATTATAAGCTATATACAACGCGCCGTGTCATTGGGAACACTGCATGCTTATCAACACAATAGAACTATACAAATGTATACGTCAATGCGTAAAACCACTTTGAATCTCTGCCGTTATTTCGAAGTAGTAAACAACAAGATGGCGACGATGATGACGACGATGCAGACGATTACGATGACGATGATTAAATGTTAAATTGTTACTCCAGCTTTGCTTTTGCATGTGTCGACTCCAATATTTGTGACTGCGATCAAACATATATGTATATGTGATATCTGAACGTACCAGTTGCTGTATCTTGTCCAAGTGAGACGCCCCCAAGACGATATGAAGTGCAAGGAGCTGTGGCATTCCTCGTTCTATTAACACAATCAAAGCTTCCATTCACTAATCGGTGATACTTGTAACAGACCTTAGCTGTCAAATGATAAAAGTACTATACATATGTGTTTACCTCCAAACACAACACTAATGCTTCATATATCCCTTCGAGATCCAGCCTTTCTCTAAAGTTTAAACGCAGCATATAATGTTGTTCCACATTTCCCATCGTTATTCCTATATTCAAGAAACGTCAAACATGACAGTTAACCAATCCATGTCCTGCTTTTCTTTAAAACATTTGTAGGAAAATTTCGTCCCAATAATTCTTAACCGATTGAAGTGCAATACCAACAAAGTTTCATTATCAGACCCACGAAGCAGTATGAAGGAGAATGTTTATTTTTAACGAGCCAGTAATGTAGGTTGCAAAAATGGAAAAACTGCAGTGTCTTAATATCCAACACAGCAACATATGGCAGCCTGAGAAAGTATAGATCTCCCGTTAAAGTCAATAGAAAAGGACACTTCTCTTCCCATTAACCTATGACCCTGTAGAGCGGTAACATTATTCAAGAGAATAGACCTGTATGCAAACGTTGTGGCCCTCGGTGTTAAGATAAGCTTAGAGAGACGTTAATTACAGTTGCTTATTATGTAAATTGGCCTTCAATAGGCTTTATGCATTACTAATATCATAAATAAAAGTGAGTGGCAAAAATGTTGATATCATGCTCAGTAAAAAACAAATTGCTGCCATAAATCTAACTAATCTAACTATAGAGGCTAATATATATATATATATGCTAATAAGAGATTTATCGAAGAAAGCTTTTCCAAGGCCTTTAATGATCATCAATAACCATTCTTATTTATATTTATATATATATATATATATTTATATACATATACATACATATACACACATATACACACACACACATATATATATTTATATATATATATATAAATATATATATATATATATATATATATTTATAACTATATATAACTTCAACCATACAGATCATAACAGAAACAAATTATGCTTACCTTCCGCCATGACTATCACTGTTAAGAGGAGGAACGAAAGTTTTTCCAGACGCATTTTCGTTGAATTCTGAAGAACGTAACATTTGATGCTCCCAAAAGGATGGCATGTAAACCGCAGAGAGGACACAAAATATACTAAACTATAATCGAGTGTAGTACCCCACACAGTAGATGTAGAATAAATGAAATATCGACTTAAATATAATCCACTTATTACAATATAATTCTCCTCGCCGTTCACTTCATTTCCACCGGTATATTATTTGTTCTTTTCTGTGTGCAATTGAGTTACTTTATGTTCTTTCTGTCTGTCTTTCTGTCTGTCTTTCGTTCCTTCAAACTTTAGTAAATAAATGATTTTACTTTACTCGACCAATTAAACACACGAAATTCAACAGAATTCTTACTAATAAAAGCTTTCCTTCCTATATTTTAATGGAAAATATGATTTTATCCAAAACTAGCCTGTAAAACAACGCGCATCAGCCTGCTCACGTCGCTGTCACCGACCAATATAACGTGTCGTCAATCGTATATTTATCATCACTTTTTGAAGGCAACTCTCAGAGCCGTATGTAGAGATCTGGCAACTATGTGACGCTCACGCCCTCAAGTTAAAGCCATAGTATACTTGCGGCACGTTAACCAAGGCCTTGTGTGCCATTGTTGGGCTAAAATTATATTAGCTAATGTTCCGAATGACTAAGAAAATGATAAAACTGTCTCTACTTGAACCTCAAATCTACGATGACCGCATATTAACACCTATTTACGTCACTCAGACATATACGAATAAACCAAGGTATAGAAATGGAATTCTAATTTCAAGATTTCCTTGAAATTCTGTTTATGCAAAGATGCATGTGACAATATTTGTATACAATTATATATATTATTTTCATCAAATACTAATATTTTTATTTTATTTAGAAAATTTTATTAACAAGAGTATTTCCCGCAGTGGTGCGATTGTTAAAAAGGTTACGATGTCATGGAAATGCTTGATATGAGTAATAAATGAGGACCATCATGGTCATATAGGAATAGGTGATGGTGGTTCCATGCATTCTGTGGTCTGGTTGGGAACCGTCTGTTTGTGTGAATGTGCGTGCCAACGCGCGCTTGATAAAAAGTATTTCGCAAATTCCTCCATAATTGGCAGTAATTGGCGTATAATTGGCGTATGGGATGTCGTGTCTCCATAACCCATAGCGTCTTAAGGTCATATTCATAGGTCAAAAGTCAAAGTTCAAATTAAAATGCGCATCATTTAGCCTTGAAGGGCTTAGCGAAATGACAAATTGGCCGAAACTCTCAAATTCATTTGGGATATTAGACTTTTAACATTGGCTGCGCACTGATTAATGTAAAGCGTCAAAAGTCATATGCTCATTGGAGGTAAAACTTCTGCCAATTTGTGGCGAAAAGGTGTTTCTAAGGTGTGCCATTAACCGGATGGACTTTTGAGGGTATATGGCTGGGCATGGGTTGTAGTGCGTCCGTGATCTATGTCGTCATAAGGTCAAAGGTGAAATGACCAAAAACAATATTTTGGCCTTTACGAGCATACCAAATGACAGAATTACGGAGACCTATATGTATTCAAATCACCAAATTTAATTTAGGAATAGATTTGCAACTTCAGTTAAACGGCGTTTTATTATGATCTTCTTTACCACATTTTTCATGTCTCAATTTTTTGTATGTTTTTTTTCATCTTGGTAACATGTTTCTTACAGAAACAAAAACCGCCTATGTCATGTGAAAGGCAAATAAAAATATCACCCATAGTTTTCTGTAGGTTGCTTGATGTATTATATTTTGGTGGAATAATTGGCCCAAGCTATAGTTCATCTTCTCATTATTTGCTTATGGCAGTCTATCACTAACGCTCCATGACCATTAACTATTCACTCACATGATTTAAGGAAACATTTAACTCCCAAATTAAGTATGTTACTGAACTATATATTATCTTTATGGAGACTTGAGTAAGTCAGATTTTAAGGAAACCGTCTTATTATTACATAACACCAGAGTAACGACTGTATACTTGTGATGATAAAACTTCAACCAAATTGTTTAATAATCACAAGATATTTAATCAAAATATTTCACACCTGTTTCAAACTCGTGGCACATTTCACATAATATTCAACTCGAAAATGTGACACCAAACAGCTAACTACCATGCTGATGAAAGCATGATATGTTCAAAATAAGACGTTACAATGTAAAACAGCGAATGTGTACAAAAAAAAGTCCAAACATTTGTTATGCTGCTCCTCCTCGAATGCTGAGTAAAATACTTAACTCAATCTGATGAAAGCAAAGGCAAGTGCTAAATATCCATGTTTAGCCTTTTGGCACTCTCGGCGGCCCATATGACATACATGCCCATATGCCTGTGTAGAAATGTGCGTCTAGATAATCATTAATATAGAAGCAATAGGCACAACAATACTGGATCAAAGCCCAAGTTGTTGTGATCCAAAGTCTTATATCTGATGCACATTTATTGTTTTAGTTGTATGAAACCTCGTCATAAAATATATTCATATACCATTCACATTCGGTACTACACACAATATTCCGGTCTACATCCATCCTTTAGATGCAATTAATTAAAAATTAGTCAAAATTAATAACATTTACATAAAGTCGTGAAAAGAGTATTCGTGTTTAGAAAATGTAAACTTAACATCTTCAATCTGTATAATGAAGTACGCAGTACATACCGATAAATAAGGATCAAACTCATATTTCAAACCATAAGAAAACTATCATTAATGATTATTATCACATAACTTTACGAAATCTATGCTGAGTTGGAGTCAATGTGGTTTCCTGCTAACAGTCTTGTTTCTTTGAAAGTCGCAGGGATTTTCGTCCACATTGATAGCATAGAATATATAGTCCCCTGCCTCTGGTCTTTACATGGTAAAATATAGGCTACAAGAAGGCAATTTGGGTACATATTTACTGGTCAGCTTTGAAACCTGTTTGTCGAAATATTAGTAAAAGAAAATGAGTAATACCGGAAAAGTGAAAGCATGTTAAAACATGATATGATTTCAAACAGTCTAACCAACTCGAATATTTATATTTTCAATTAAATACAAACCAATAAAAAGATGCATTTTGCCTAGGCGCGTAGCTTTATAAGTCTATTCCCTGCGTCTAAACACGCAAGAGTACACAGCCGACCTAGTCTTTGCATAATTTACCGTCCCACAGTTACCAGTTTGGACAATATTGAGTCCCATGACCACATTGTTGTATCACCTATCGACCAAAAGATTATGCAGATGCAGGTTGTTCATTTTAGATCTTACCTTTATCGATTTCTAACAAGAGTAGTAATGGTGCATGCATATTGGTCATTCTTATCGTCTGACTAAATCAACTAATTTGATTGGTTTAGGAACCATTTTCACCTCGTGTTAGGAAGTTAGTTAGTCTTGCCGCACACATCAAAAGGCGTAAGGTATCAAGGGCTTTCACGGACTTTCACGGAATAACCACAATATCACTAAATATGTACAATTCTTACTAAACATTCCTATAAGGTAAATGCAGGACAAATGAAGAACGGGTCATTTTCGTTAACATAAAGTGGGACATCACTTCTTAATCATGAAATGGGCATTTCGGGTTGGTCAAGAGGAAGCTGGGGGAAACGTTCCCTTGAGCTCTCACAACCGGTGTTCGTTGTCTGTTTAACTTGTTATAAGTAATAGCCTCTGTATGACACGGAGGCAAGTCTCTAAGTTGCTCATTTCGTACATAATTTATCTATTCTCTTAGAATACATGTCAGTACATTCACTTGCATCAAGATATGTGTCGTGGGCAGCATACAAAGAACAAACACCCGTCGAAGACGTAAACAGCACTGCGCAGCAATCCACTGTTTGGCTTCCCATTAACTGACAGGCTGTAAAATCTGGAAGAAACATCTCTATTATGTTTGTCCCAACTGCGCATGCCTGGGTCACACGTGACCACTCCCCCAAGTCGATTCTGTCTGCGTATCTCCAGCCATTTCCACCTCCACATGGCTGTTCGAAATTAGATGGGTCCAAGATATTGTAGCGATTCTTTTTGTTTAGATGGCAGATTTGTTGCACCTTGTTGTAGTTTACTGAGATGCATGTTTCAGATTCCAGACTCTCCTTACTGCATTGAGCTTTACATTTTGCTAGACCAAGGACGTCGTTCAATATGATTTGGTCTTTAGTAACTAAGCAAGCGATTAACGTTTCGCTCCATGGATCTGCAAAATATGAAAGTTAAAGAGAGAAATTATGAAAGATCATAATATTGCAAAGAATGTCGTTGTTATCAAATGACAGAGAATTTGGGGTTAACATTGATGGGTCACTTAAGCAGGTACACCTGTTGGCTTGTAGGACATTAAATGTCGCTCTTTGCTAAGGATCGACTATGAAAACCAAAACTGCTACACCTATCGTAATTACTTCAGATCCACTCAACGCTTGCGACCATAACTTCCATATGACGATCAATTGAGCTGACAATTTCAATGTTTAACCCTATAGGAGAGGGTCATTCGAGACGAATGGCTGGAATCAACTAGAACTGCATTTGCCTGCAAAAAGGCAGAATGGTAGTGCTCGTGGAGTGCTTGCAGTATCAGGAAGGACTTTTTGGTTGTTCATGGTGTTAGTTTTTGGTTGGACAACACACCAGCGAGTATAGTCATGTAGGTACCTACAAATTGAATGCGTTTGTGAGCGCCGTGACAGGCTCATAATAAGTTGCCTACGCAGCTAGCCTCTGAATCTACAAATGTACATAGACTATATGAAGCTGTACGTTTCAACGTCAAGTCCTGTAGGTATCGTTCACTTGGCAAGAAATGCGCGCACGCGTACTACAGCTACGAAGCCCAGAGAAAGTGGGGAGTTTATCAACTAAGGGAGGGACCTAAGAAGCCTAGAGAAAGAGGGTGAATTTGTCAAATAGGGAAGAGACCTAAGAAGCCCAGATTCAGATTCAGATTCTCTTTATTGCATCCCAAGCTGCAGAAATTGATTGCTCACAATATAAAACATACGTATAGTACATGAAATACACACAAAATATATCAGACTCTCAAATACTAAGACAAAAGACTTAGGCAAAAAAGACTTTGGCAAGATACGTAAAAACGGTAAAATACAAAATACAGTAAAAACAGCACCAGAGATACTTGTGAAACATTGGATTGCACAATGAGCAAGATAACTGACCTGACGAGTAAAAGATTCATTATGAAGTTTAATACAACGAGGGATAAAGGAGGATTTGTAACGGTTTGTAACGGCACGGGGTAGTCTCATCCGCCGACTGCGGGGTATTATTGCACTTTCCAAATTAATGTGTAGAGGGTGGCTACTGTTGTTGAGATCCCCAGCAAGTTTACTTTGAAGGTGAAGATGATATGAGGTGTTCACTGACTGCTGACGTTCGCCTAGGATGCGACTGACTTGGCTTATAATAGAATCTATCCGTTTTCTGTCGGTACCATTTGACATTACCTCCCCAATAATTAATGCAATATGACCACACACTGAAAATCGCAGAATTGTAGAAATTAGAAAGAATGTTTCTACTGATGTTGAAGGTGTTCAATTTCCGCAAGCAATAGAGTCTTGGATTGATCCGTCTTACCAAATAATCAATGTGGTCATGCCAATTCAGCTGATCATCCAAAACTACGCCAAGGTACTTATAGGACGAGACCCGGTTTACAGCCAGGTCTTTGATAACAACAGGAGGAGGTTCATGATCTCCTTTCCTAAAATCAATCACCATTTCCTTTGTCTTCTCCACGTTAAGCTCAAGGAAATTTTGATCACAGTAGTCTACAAACCAATTTATTTGAGACAAATATTCACCTCCATCATCTCTTGTAATCAAACCCACTTATGCAGTATCATCAGCAAATTTAATTACAGGGCAGCTGTCATGTTATGATCTAGCATCTGAAGTATAAACAGTGAATAAAACGGGGCAAGAACAGTTCCCTGTGGTGCACCAGTGCTCGAAACTAATGTGCTGGACACACAGTTGGACTGGTTGATCCTAACATACTGCGACCGATTAGTGAGATAATTGAATAACCATGTGACCAGGTTATGCGGGACGTTCATGTTTAGCAACTTATGTACCAAAACATGTGGTTGGATCGTGTTGAATGCAGAGGAAAAGTCAAAATACGTAATTCTAGCAGAATGACCTGCATTTGACTTTTCCAGATGGGAATACACTTTCTCTAAGCAATAAAGAATTGCGTCCTCAGTATTGCGCTTTGCATGATAAGCAAATTGCAGCGGATCAAAGTGTTCACTCACTAAGGGTTTCATGTACCTTAACACAATGAAAGAGGGTGAGATTCTCAACTAAGGTAGGGACCTAAGAAGCCTAGAGAAAGAGGGTGAGTTTTTATCAACTAGGGTAGGAGGGACCTAAGAAGCCTAGAGAAAGAGGTGAGTTTATCAACTAAGGGAGGGATATAAGAAGCCTAGAGAAAGAGGGTGAGATTTTATCAACTAAGGTAGGGGAGGAACCTAAGAAGCCTAAAGAAAGAGGGTGAGTTTCTCAACTAGGGGAGGGACCTAAGAAGCCTAGAGAAAGAGGGTGAGTTTCTCAACTAAGGGAGGGACCTAAGAAGCCTAGAGAAAGATTATGAGTTTTTATCAACTAAGGTAGGAGGAACCTAAGAAGCCTAAAGAAAGAGGGTGAATTTCTCAACTAGGGGAGGGACCTAAGAAGCCTAGAGAAAGAGGGTGAGTTTCTCAACTAGGGGAGGGACCTAAGAAGCTTAGAGAAAGAGAGTGAGTTTCTCAACTAGGGGAGGGACTTAAGAAGCATAGAGAAAGAGGGTGAGTTTCTCAACTAGGGGAGGAACCTAAGAAGCCTAGAGAAAGAGGGTGAGTTTCTCAACTAAGGGAGGGACCTAAGAAGCCTAGAGAAAGAGGGTGAGTTTCTCAACTAGGGGAGGGACTTAAGAAGCCTAGAGAAAGAGGGTGAGTTTTATCAACTAGTGTAGGAGGGACCTAAGAAGCCTGGAGAAAGAGGGTGAGTTTCTCAACTAGGGGAGGAAATTAAGAAGCCTAGAGAATGAGGGTGAGTTTTTCTCAACTAAGGGAGGAACCTAAGAAGCCTAGAGAATGAGGGTGAGTTTTTCAACTAGGGGAGGGACTTAAGAAGCCTAGAGAAAGAGGGTGAGTTTCCCAACTAGGGGAGGGACCTAAGAAGCCTAGAGAATGAGGGTGAGTTTCTCAACTAGGGTAGGAGGGACCTAAGAAGCCTAGAGAAAGAGGGTGAGTTTTTATCAACTAGGGTAGGAGGGACCTAAGAAGCCTAGAGAAAGAGGGTGAGTTTCTCAACTAGGGGAGGGACTTAAGAAGCATAGAGAAATAGGGTGAGTTTCTCAACTAGGGGAGGAACCTAAGAAGCCTTGAGAAAGAGGGTGAGTTTCTCAACTAGGGGAGGGACCTAAGAAGCCTAGAGAAAGAGGGTGAGTTTCTCAACTAGGGGAGGGACTTAAGAAGCCTAGAGAAAGAGGGTGAGTTTTTATCAACTAGTGTAGGAGGGACCTAAGAAGCCTAGAGAAAGAGGGTGAGTTTCTCAACTAGGGGAGGAAATTAAGAAGCCTAGAGAAAGAGGGTGAGTTTCTCAACTAGGGGAGGGACTTAAGAAGCCTAGAGAAAGAGGGTGAGTTTCTCAACTAGGGGAGGGACTTAAGAAGCCTAGAGAAAGAGGGCGAGTTTCTCAACTAGGGGAGGGACTTAAGAAGCCTAGAGAAAGAGGGTGAGTTTCTCAACTTAGGGAGTAAATTCATGGAGAGGAGTTGAGAATGTCAAAGGAGCAGAGGAATATGGAGTTTTATTAAAATGTTATACATATATAGAAACAAATGTAACTAACCTTTACATTCAAAAGTGTTTGGCATAGACCAAACTCCTACTGGACCGCCTTGGCTGACACAAGTTGTTTCCGCGGCAAAGTTGGGAATATCCCCGGAACTGTCACAGATCAGGAGGCATGTGTCATTGACCCTGGTTCCGGTACAATTAACGGCTTGGAATGTGCCGTCTGTTGCATTAGGGAGGTCAGCTAGCAAACATCTTACTTCTGTATACATTAATATAAAAGGATGATTATCTACAACAGTTTGTTATTCTAGTTAAGGGCTTCGAGTTGATAATCACTGTATGTGAAAAGTAACAGATTGTCTTATAATGTATTAAATCTCTCTTGCATTTAGCTAATAATTAAAAAAAAAATGTGTGACATTACACTAGCTTTAGGGCTTTGATTCTGGCGAATGCTCGGTATTAACATTTCAAAGGAATTTGGTTAATTATGATCATAACTGTTCAAATTTTGCTGCATGTCTAATTGATTGAAAATTATCCGGTGTGCTTTGTAGCGGGGTTTGCTTCGTTTGGGATTGCAAGGCAATATGACTGGGAAAAATAGGGGATTACGATTTTGTTTAAAATCATATGGAATCACCTACTTGCTGAGTATTTATGGAATCACTACTTACTTGTTGAGTATTTAAGAAACGTATAATTTGAATTGTAATATAGCATATAGTCTCATTTGGTCAATACCAATCTTGGTAAACGAAGAAGAAAATGTGTCATAAAAACAAACTTATCCTATATTGATTATCAAATAACACATAACGCATGAACCATTTTTCCCGTTGACAGCGAATAGCAAACCTTGATAGGACATTGGTTTCTCTGGTCACATGTGTAGGCTAGCGCGATCATTTCATGACAAATATCCGACAATTAAATTTTGTAAGGTTTTCATCAATATGAGTAAGCTCAGCTGGATTTATACCTGCGATTTTTCTCATAATTATTAAAGACGGGATCTGTTGAAACGTATTTTCAAAACTAGCGTATAGATTGATATATACTTCTAACAGCGTTATAAATAATCAAAACAAAACAAACACCGCTGTTAAAATGCTGAAGACTCCATTGACAAAACTTCAATAAAATTGCCTGTTTATGAGACGCTAAAAATGGAGAACAATGCAGAGGTCAACGGTTGCATTTTTTCTTTTGTTTTTCTGTTTTGGGCGTTTTCTATAGTTTTTCCTTATTCATCTGCCTCCGATATGGATTTTATCAAATAACATAAGGTTTGCGTATATAGTTGTTCACGAGAACTGTTGAACGCAAATATCTCCATCAATTGAGATTGAGTTTGACGTTTGTGTTCCTTCTCCTTTTTGTTTAATAAAGTACAAGATTGATTATCATATTTTCTTCACTCAGAAGTGTAGACTGAATTCGTCCCTATTCTTAGATTTGTCTATGGCTGAATCATTTGAAAAAAACTTACCTTGGCATGAATAATCTGATATTTCGTTTGACCACACCCCGGTGGTTTCTCCATCTATCAGCTGACAGTGTGTTTCAGTATTCGTGACTGGATAGTATCCATCATAGCAAGTCATATTACACGAGTCCCCTACGTTATTAGTGCAGTTACTCTCGTCAAAATAACCATTCAAAACAGATGGTAGACTGGCAAAATCACATGTGATTGCTGTATAAAATATAGAGTAATGATTAAATTTACACAAACATTAAGAAAGTCATAAAAACTAGGTGCCTAGAGAGCTGCTGTATCTCTCTCCCAAGGTGAGGGTTGGATGTGACAGGATTATGCTGCTTGCCCCTCAATCCCTAAAAAGTACATTTGGAAATTTCAGTTCATTTCGGTTGGCTGGAATAGGAAACATCAAGATCAAGAAGAATGCAAAAATGCATTGTGGTTTCGATGATGTAACATGAGCAGTTTTCTTCAAGAATTTGACATAATGTATAGTGAGGGTGTACATGTTTACAAGGGTTTCACTATTTGACTCTGATGACCTTTGACCTCCACCAAAAACAATAGGCTTCTTGTACTCAATATGGTTCTTCTACACACTAAATATGAGGTCCTCCCAAGCTTTTGTTCTTGAGTTATCGTGTTTACAAGGTGTTCACACTTTGACCACTGGTGACCCAAATGACCTTTGAACTCCACCAAAAACAATAGGCTTCTCGTAATCAATGTGGTACTTCTACACATCAAATATGAATTTGGTTAGACCTTTTCATCTTGAGATATCGTGTTTATACGCTCGGTGGCACAAATGCATACACACACGTCGTCATCATGAATGCATAGGTTACGATTATCATCGAAACCAATGAAAACAAAATATATCACCATAAGATAAAGGAGGATAAAGGATGAGAGGCCATCCCCATTATCAGTCGGGAGAAATGGTCAGTCTGGGATCAATGATTTCAGCTGGGGATGAACTAGACCAATAGATATAATAGTCATGAACAAACTTCTACAACAACTAAGAAAGATCTCCAATCTCGAGATACGACAGTGCTAGAGACTTGATCAAGTTTCAATATGTGCCTCAATTGTTTATATTTTCCATCAATTATTACAATGTTTATTTCCTGTAATGCAGATACGTTGGTATTGCAAACACTGAATTTAAGTTCTTAATGTCCCAATTTTGTGAACCCTTGGTGCATTTTAGCAAATCGAGCAATATTTATTTCACTATCGAATGCCTTATACCTTTGCTCACTGAAATTACAATTTTTGTAATGATCATGAAAAATCGATTTTACGTAGAGACGACAGGTTAACATCGATAAAGACATTTATGTATATATATGCAATATATGCATATGTTTACACGGGATACATACATATATATGTTTACACATATAGATGCATATCGTCAAATATATATATACATATATATATATATACATAGACATGTCTGTTGGCGTGTGTTGGAAAGTAAGATATATCCACGAGGAAAAAATGGAAAAATGATACTTTCATTTCCAATTTAACGTTCTAAGTAATAAAGTTGGAAATGAAAGTATCATTTTTTTTCCATTTTTTCTTGTGGATATATATATATATATATATATATAAATATATATATGTATATATATATAGATATTTATATATATATATAGATATAGATATATATAGTATTTGATTAAAACAACAACTTCCACACTATCTGAAAGACAATTGAAACAGATACCTTCACAGGTCAACCCATCACTTGGAGACCATTCTCCGGTTACAGCTAGAAACCATGACGTCGTTTCTGCTTCAATACAGCCAACTTCCATGATGTTCGAGGAAAAGTATCCATAGTTACAGGATAATGTGCAAATAGTACCACCATCATAAGAAAATGATGAAGAGGGACAAGAAGGGAAAGTACCGTGGGGAACTTCCGGTAGAGATGAAACTAAACACTGCGGTCCTGTGCAATCAAGAAACAAAAAGCAGAATTTCTGTATTACTTTCAACCATATGTGTAACATTATGTGTTACATTATATGCATCTCGCTGTATTTTTAATGATATTCATTGATAAGTAGATCTATACCAGAGAGTAAGAGGAAACGAGAAATTTAATTAATCTATAAACAGACGCCTGAAATGGGCCGGCCATGTCTTTAGGATGCCGGAGCATCGGCTTCCATACCAAGCATTCAAGAATGACTTCAGCAAGCCAAGACCTCCAGGACGACCACCTTCAAGATGGAAGGACCTAATCCAGAAAGACCTATATATAGGTATGACAACCCAAGCTGCTGAAAGCTGCGCAGCAGATAGACCAGATTGGCGGAGGATTACTCGCCAGAGGGCAAAGGGACACAGCGTCCTACGCACCTAAGTCAGTCAGTCAGTCCTAACGATAGAACAAATTGTGGACATACTTATAGTAATACATGCATATTGAAGAGAATGAATTACATGCGCTAAGACATAGGAACAGAGGAAGATGGTGCCGGTGCACTGTTGCCTCCAACCCTTTCTCCACAAACTAAATTGGGGCCAGGATTGTTCTGCTATCTCACTCAGCAACTAGAGTCGCACTCTACGACAGCGCTAAACTTTATTCAAACAGATTATTTTCATTACCAAAAGAATGCCAGGCAATGAAATAATCAATGATTTGTTTCAATACGTCCAATTATTTTTCCCCCAATTTTTTTTAAAAGATTTTTATGCCTTGTGTTTTAAGATCTTGACTTTTAAAGTTAACATCTCGATGCAAAACAGACATTTGTGTACATCTTGACAAAAGGGGACATTTGGACATAATAGAAAATTTCCAATGTCCTATCTGGGTACCCAATGTACATGGCTTGATCAGTTTGTAAATGTGCATAAGAGACAACCATTAATCAGTATAAACTGAAGTGTGTTATAACACCGTAATCAGTATATAAACTGAAGTGTGTTATAACACCGTAACACTTGTTAGACATGTCAGAAGACGCTACTATGGAATTTGTAACAGAGAATTCATTAATCAAATGCTGTTTCAACTAATGACTGGTTAAGAGTCTAAACAACTGTCCCTATACGTTTGACCAGTAAGTGTATACCGTGTAAAGATGGTTCAAAATTGAAGACTTTAAGCGTTTTGCAGTAAACTGTCATACACGTCTGTTAAAATGTGGACGAAATTATTGGTGAAACCTTTAGAGTCGTCTGGTTAGTCCAGTCAATCATTATGTTTAGGCTTGTGTATTTAGTATTTTCTGTTTGTAAGTCCTTTCTCGGTAGCAATGAACTGGTCATAAATGTAAGACATGTTAAGAAATGATTATAACACACATCAGTTTTTACCTGATTAACGGGTACTCACCTTTACGCATGCCTATGTAAATACATGACAGACAGAGAGAGGCTGGGATGGGGGGGGGGAGGGTTGAGGTAGGGGTGGAAGGGCTGGGGTGAAGAAGGAGATGACAAAATAGTTGACTATACTTACTAGTGCAATCCAGAGATGTATCTGACCAAGTACCATGACCGTTGCTGTTACCACAAGTAGAAGTCGGTGTATCCAAAAATGAAACATGATAGTAACCGTCTAAACACGTGACCGGACATTGGTCTCCAAAGCCGTTTCCAGAGCACAGCGAGATATTAAAATAACCACCGCTTACTTCTGGCAGATCCGAATATGTGCACATCACGGCTATCAATTATTGCAAATAAATGATAAACAGATATAATACAAAAGATAAAAAAAAGTGAACATTTATTTCACGGTGTTGAAATTGTTGATAGGGACACACTGTTGTCAGAAAATGTAGACTTTATCTTAACGGGACAATATTCCAGTTGAAAAGTCCCTCTTACTGCCTTGTTCCTAACTCGAGATTTAGTTGGTTGGAATGTATTACATATATATACTGACTGGCTAAATTCCACACTATAATCCTAGGGCTTCAAATAAGAAAAAAGGTCGTCTGTGTGATTTCAACATGGTAGAGATTCTCCAGAATGAGTAAAGGTGTGAAGACTCGCGCACAAAGAAACGTCTAATGCCGGTAATCTGACCTAGTTTCGAATGAGGTGTAACAGAAGTGTTAGACACCACCATCGATCTCAGAAAATACACACGCAGTTTGCTGCCGTCGGTAATTAGACACTAGTGTACAGTCAATACATACAGCTACGGTCAATACCCACGACACAGTGTACATAGCAGCTTGGACATCTCAGGTCCAGATAAAAGATAACAAGGTATCACGTTTCATTACTGTCTGCATTTTGTAGCGACAAGAAGAAAACTTCACTTGCAAGCAACAGAAAGTTAACTTTTTCAGAGCGCGGCACGCGGTTTGGGGCGAGTCTTCAATGCCTTTAACTTCCCTGTTATTTAATTATCCTTGAAATGTGATGCATTTGTTTGCTTATGGCCATTAATGATTCCTGCATTTATTCAAACTCAAATTGCCTATTTTTGTTATAGAAGATTATTTTTCCTCTATGTAAGAATGATTGACATTTTATTCAGCAAACACAAAACATGCTCATTATATCTTAGTCTTTATGGTGATAACCTCATTCACTCTGCTGTAGCCATATGTCATCACAAAATATCACCAATTTAAAACAAATTCATATCTTTGCGATACAACATGCTAAGGATGCAATGGCCTATTAGAACTTCAGTCATCTTCAATAATAATCTTTTCTTTATACACCGTGGTTGGAAGACTCACGCAAAGATAATGCTTCTGTCTATTTATTTTTAATTATTTATTTATTTGTTTTGCCACAAAAGTACAAGGTGGAGGGAAGTCTTCCATTAAGCTTAAAAGCCTAACAATGTGGAAGACTCCCTGAAGAAAGAAAAAAAAAGAAAAGAAAAGACAAATATACATATATATATATATATATATATATATATGTATAAATGCATATACATAAATATAAATCCAAATTAAATGTTCAATATATATATATATAGTAATTACATACAGGTATACTTTGGTAGTAGTCAGTAACTAGCTATTATTTCCTTACAAAACCACTTCTTAAATGATGTCTATAATTATGTGTTGCATCGTGAACATAAAAGCTTGATTTCGCAATCTCTCCTTGCGTGATACGTTTGTATCACCCAGTTGGGACAATTTTTTCTATACTGTAGTGTCATGTCCCGCTTTCAGAGCACTTGTATTGTCAGTACGAGTAGTATGAATATCATGTTTGTATAAGATCAAGGTTAGGAACTGATTGTACTGTCAATACCAGTGTTTTGAGAGCATTATATTGGTGTACAGCTTAGAGAGGATTTAGCATTAGGAAACTGTCCTAACTGACTGGTTTACATACCTGAGCAAGTCACATTGGACCAAGTGCCAACATCAGTTCCTACATATTGGCATTGTGTTGACGAGCTGTGATAACCCTCGTTACATTCCACCGAACAGGTATCACCCACCATGATGCCTGTACATGTTTCCATGTTTATGAAACCATTTTGAATGGTCGGAAGATCATCTAACGCACATCCTACAACTGTAAAGAAACCAAGATATAGTGATATTAAAACAGCGTTGACCTTGGTGAAAAACATGGGGGGGGGGGACATTTTTTCATATCTGCTGCCATGTACCTTCTATCGAAAATTTCAAATCGGATGAATTTGAAAGTACGTTGACAAACTTGATCATTATTATCCTGTTACATGACTGGCATAACTTCCTGAACAATTTCGACATCCCGACAACGCCGTCACTAAAGGGCAATTTAAATATTGTTACCCATATAAAATAATTACTGGGCTTCGGTGTATTTACCTGCAAGTTCAATTCTGTCTAGTTCTCGAATGACTTTATACAGGAAAATCGCATGCTTAAGCATTATAATGTCATCGTCATGTTTTGTTTCATGGCTCGATTGGTTTAGTACCAACATCATAATACATAACGGTTCGTCTTTAATGGTCCATGCAAGTATCCATATTTGAGACAATTAGCTGGGTTTTTTTTCAATAATGTATGCAGTATCCTACAAACCCAGCGTTAAAATTGTCAAAAATCAAGTAAAAACGTCACTTTTACCTTGGCATGAATAATCTGGTATTTCGTTTAACCACAGCCCGAAGGTCTCTCCAGCTATCAGCTGACAGTGTGTTTCAGTATGTGTGACTGGATAGTGTCCATCATAGCAAGTCATATTACACGAGTCCCCTATGCTGTTAGTGCATTGACGCTCATCAAAATAACCATTCACAACAGATGGTAGAGTGGTCAACGCGCAATGTATTGCTGTACAAGAAGAGAAAACAAAATCTAATAAAAGATCAACGAAATCAAACTTGCTAGATTTATGCACTTGAAACTATTTTCTATACGTGTCCATACAACTGGGGTGGGCAACTTACGGCCCGTGGGCCACCTGCCGTCCGCCTGTGACTATTTTGCGGCCCGTGAGATATCTCCAAGAAAAAAATCAATCCATTTTACATCATCACAAAAAACGAGCTATAGCTGCTTAGAATTATCGGCACTAATGATGTTGTCAGGTAGGCCTATTATCCCCAATAATTATCAACTGTACTGTATTGACATTATGTTTTTGTGAATACAGGTTAAGTACACACACCTATTGCTTGAAAGTCCTCGGAATCAAAGGTTTCAAATCAACAGCAGGTCGCTGGTTAGGTGCGGCACTGTCAATTTTCACTCCTAGTATCTGGCCCCTTCATTCAAAAAGGTTGCCCACCCCTGTGGCATACAAGGTAAGAAAGTTTTCCCTTGTCGTTAATATGGGAAACTAAGGTGGTAATTGAAAAAAAAGGACATGAATCTTTGTATATGTATGTGGGTATTAGACGCCTTGAGTTAAAGAAGCGACGATAACTCGGTGAGAAATACCTGGAGTTAATTACATATGTAATGTCCACGTGTCCTTTGCGAAGGACGAAATCCTTTTTGTTATTTGGATTGGGTCAAATGTGGTGTACGAACGACAACATAATAGTTTTATACAGTCATATGTTGTCGGTGTGGCAGTACTTGTTATTAATATTTATTTGTTTCATCACAAAGTATAACAAGGTGAACAAGACAATATAACTGCAAATAAGTAAAATATGTGAAAGGAAGTAAACCAAGAAACCCTTTTGGGCTTAATCGCACAGAGTACTCTCATCAAAGAAAATAGATAACCTTAACACCTATAAAAGAACTACCCCCACAAAAAAAGAATATATAACTAAATCTACACCGGACCTGTGAGGCTTACAATATTTTATCTTGAGAAAGAGAGGAATAGACTGTTGTTTGGGGCAAGGAGCAAAGTTGAGGGTTCCCCTGCCTTTTTTCGAAACAAAACGTAAGTTACATAACTATGAATTGAGTGACAAAAATCAGTCTACACTGTAGAATCAGATGGTCACTATTGACAATTTGTCTTTCTGTTTGTGATTTGTCTTCCAGTCACAGCATAACATGTAGAAATAATGAATGACATACCTTCACATGCCACACCATCACTTGGAGACCAAATTCCGGTGCTGTAAAATGATGTTATCGGTAGTAGAACATTGCAGACAACTTCCTCTGTGTTCGATGCAAAGTATCCATAATTACATGATAAGCGACAAGTTGTACCCACTTCGTAGGATGGTGTTGTTGAGGGACACGATGGATAAGTACCATGGGGTACTTCCGGTAGAGATTGACTGGAACATGTTGGTTCTAACCAGTGAGTTTAAACAGAATAAGATTTTTCAGTTAAGTATGATAAATTTGCAAATTACAACCTTCCATCTACAGTATTCTATACATTGGTCATGTATTTCAAGTGCTCATCATCCTAGCTGATACAATAAGTAACATTGAGTGAGAGGGACCTCATTGACTTTTCTTAAATCATGACACTTACTAGAAAAATTGCATATTTATGAAGCAGAGAGGAGAGCAAAGTAACTTTACTTTGCTTTCTGATAATCGCTAAAAGTTGATCAATATCACAAAGAACGATCTGATTGGCTCCCTTTGGTTCATCATTGTTACTACATTAATGCATATTCATGAGGCAGAGAAAGAGAACCTTAACTTTACTAATCCCACTCAAAACTGCTCATAGGCCTACGTAATGACAACCTGAACTAATTAGCATAAAACAATGCCCTTAAAATGCTACAAAGATATAGAAATGAAAAAACTTTCTCCGATCTTACAGTAATATGAATATTCATAAGCACTGGCTGTCTTCACTCTTCTGTATTGCCATCCATACACAGCTGAATATTTGTGGATACACAGTGTCAGACAAGAGGTCTTATACCATAACAATGTTTCATGGCCAATGCCAGCGGTTGGAAGCATTTAATGATATATCCATACGGTGGGGAAAGATTTCTATGCAGAAGGTTCACCGTACCACCCCATTCGCGAAACATAGCTCCACAAAGCCAATTTTAAGGTGGAATATTTGTCAATTATTGACTTTGCCAGCAACTTTGGGATCAGAGTATACATACGGTGCGTGAATAAATACCACTGTGTTCAGTCTGATTCTCAAAGTGTTATATAAAGAGAGAGTGAGCGATACCCTAAAGAACAGCAGCAAGTTCACAGTGTACGATAGTATCAATATAGGGATCAATATTTATAGAAGTGTCTATTCTCACACATGCCAAAAAAACACAAAATATATGATATTACGAAGGTTAAGCGACCAAGTATGTTGGAGAAGCCCACAAGGGCTTATGGATTACAACTTTCACGTCGGTTGGCTTCCAATTCAACACATTAAATCAAGTTTGGAATCTTACATACTTACTAATACAAGGCAGAAAGAAGGAGATTGACCAGGTCCCATGATCTCCATTGTTCTGGCAGGTAGAGGTCGCCGCGTAACTGAGAGGATAATAACCATCTGAACACGTGACATGACACTCGTCACCGGGATTATTCCCAGAACATAACGAGATATTATAATGACCACCGATTACTTCTGGTAAATCCGTATAACTACAAGTCACGGCTACAAAAGAAAATAAATAAATGAAACAAAATACAGAAATAAAACATCACAGATGAAACCAGACAGTAATATGAGAGGCCGTGCTTCAAATTACGAAAAAACTCATCAAATGATCATCTTTGATTTCGAAATTATACTGAAAACATGCATCTATTATGAACGGAAGAATGATTTATTACGTATTACAATATATACTACATGACCTGTCACATCCCACGTCGCATCACTTACATCAGATTACCTTGCCGTACACCGCACCATATCGTAACATATAATATCATTTCATACCTTACCGCACGGTATCATACCGCATTATATCATATTATATCAAGGCATAGCATATCTTATCTTACCATACCTTACAACACTGTATCATACCATATCATAACTTACCATATGATACGGTACCATATTATAACATCCGTACCGTAACGTACCCTGAAAGACATTCATCCCATTGAAACAGTTAGGTGTCTAAAATGAATCCTCATCAATGTCTGGGAACAACTTGATCACTCAGAACCTCCAAGATATTATATTTGAAAACATTTAGAAATTGAAACCAGCTCAAAGTTGGAAAGCATTACTGACAACACCTCGATAACTAGGGATATCAAGTGGTGAATACCTTGACACGTGACACTTTCACCTGACCAGACACCAGCCTGCTCGCCAATATTTTCACACACGGTGTAAGTTTTGGTGTAATAGTTATGGTTGCACGTCACGTTGCATACGTCACCGATGCGATTACCAGAACACAAAGAAGTGTTAAAACTCCCTTCTGTAACAGGAGGCAGTTCCTCATAAGGACAAGTAATAGCTAACAATATAGAGAGAGAAAAAACAATTCAAATACAAACTACACCCTATTTTGTATGGTGATATGGTTTCAAACATTGCTAATATTGTTTAACACGTCCGTACCTCATTTCCCTTTAACAAACAAAAAGATGGAATGATATCTATACAACATTAGAGCACGAATACACAAAACAATGGCACGTCTACCTCTCCCGAAACCCAGTTGATGGACAAAAAACTCAGCAGTGACCCTTTTTATCAATAAACGAGGCCTCTTTTTCATAAAGTGCTTTGTTCTCTCTTTAATGAATAGGTGCACTTTTCTTTTGGTGCAGGGAGAATTAAGTGTCTAAAAGGAATTCTCATCAATGTCTGTGAAAAACTTGGTCACTCAGAACCTTAAAGATATATCACTTTAAGAAATTGAAGCCTGCTCAAAGTTGGAAAGTATTACTGACAACCCCTTGATAACTAGGGGTAACAAGATGTGAATACCTTGACACATGACGATTTCACCTGACCAGACACCAGCTTGCTCGCCAATATTTTCACACACGGTGTAAGTGTTGGTGTAATAGTTATGGTTGCACGTCACGTTGCATACGTCACCGATGTGATATCCAGAACACAAAGAAGTGTTAAAACTCCCTTCTGTCACATGAGGCAGTTCCTCATAAGGACATGTAATAGCTAAAATAGAGAGAAAATAATAAAACAATTAACATACAAGCTACACCAGTATTTTTTATGGTGATATGGTTTTATATAGTGTTTAAAATGAATTCTCATCAATGTCTGGGAACAAGTTGGTCAGTCAGAACCTCCAAGATAGTATATTTGAAAACTTTCATAATTGAAGCCTGCTCAAAGTTAGACAGTATTACTGACAACCCCTAGATAACAAGGGGTATCAAGTGATGCATACCTTGACACGTGACGATTTCACCTGACCAGACACCAGCCTGCTCATCTAAATCTAGACTCTTTTCACACACGGTGTAAGTGTTGGTGTAATAGTTCTGGTTGCACGTTACGTTGCATACGTCACCGATGCGATTACCAGAACACAAGGAAGTGTTAAAACTCCCTTCTTTAACAAGAGGCAGGTCCTCATAAGGACAAGTAATAGCTAAAATAGAGAGAAAAAATAAAACAATTAAAATACAAACTACATGTGCTCTTATTATGGTGATACCGTTTCAAACATTGCTGATATTTTTTACCACGTCCGTACCTCATTTTCATAAGCAAACATATCGATGGAAATGATAACTATATATACAACATCAGAGTACGAATACACAAAACAGTGGCACGTCTCCTTCCCCCGAACCCCAGTTGATAAAATAAACTTACAAGTGACCCTTTTTATCACTAAACGAGGCCTCCATTTCATAAAGTGCTTTGTTCTCTGTTTTAATGAAAAGGTGCACTTTCCTTTTGGTGCATGGAGAATTAAGTGTCTAAAAGGAATTTTTCATCAATGTCTGGGAACAACTTGGTCAGTCAAAACCTCCAAGATATATGTTTTAACACTTTTAGCAATTGAAGCCTGCTGAGAGTTGGAAAGCATTACTGACAACACCTTGATAACTAGGGTTAACAAGATGTAAATACCTTGACAAATGACGATTTCACCTGACCAGAGACCAGCCTGCTCGCCTAAATCTAGACTTTTTTCACACACGGTGTAAGTGTTGGTGTAATAGTTATGGTTGCACGTCACGTTGCATATGTCACCGATGTGATTACCAGAACACAAAGAAGTGTTGAAACTCCCTCTTCTCACAGGAGGCAGGTCCTCATAAAGACAAGTAATAGCTAACAATACAGAGAACAAAAAATAATTAAACAATTAAAATACAAACAACACCACTATATTTTATGGTGATATGGTTTCAAACATTGCTAATATCGTTTAACAGCCCTGAACCTCATTTCCCTTAACACACATAATCGAGATGGAGGATATAATACCTATACAACATTAACGTACGAATACACAAAACAATGGCACGTCTGAATCGCCCGACCCACAGGTGATTGATAAAGTAAGAAATCACTTTTTATCACTAAACAGGGACTCCGTTTCATGAAGTACTTTGTTCTCTCTAATAATGAAAAGGTGCACTTTTCTGTTGGTGGAAAAGTAAATGTTTAAAATGAATTCTCATCAATGTCTGGGAACAAGTTGGTCAGTCAGAATCTCCAAGTGTTATCTTTTAAAACTTTTAGCAATTGAAGCCTGCTCAAAGTTGGAAAGCATTACTGACAACAACTCGATAACTAGGGGTATCAAGTGGTGAATACCTTGACACGTGACACTTCCACCTGACCAGACACCAGCCTGCTCGCCAATATTTTCACACACGGTGTTAATGTTGGTGTAATAGTTATGGTTGCACGTCACGTTGCATACGTCACCGATTTGATGACCAGAACACAAAGAAGTGTTAAAACTCCCTTCTGTAACAGGAGGCAGGTCCTTATAAGGACAATTAATTGCTAGAATAGAAAGGAAATATAAAACAATTAAAAAGCAAACCACACCAGTATTTATCATGGTGTTATGGTTTCAAATATTGCTAATATCGCTTAACACGTCGGTACCTCATTTTCCTTAACAAATATCGAGATGGAAATAATTCCTATACAACATTAGTGCACGAATACACGAAACAATGGCCCATCTCCCTCCCCCGACCCCCAGTTGAAGGAAAAAACTCAGAGGTGATCCTTTTTATCACTAAACAGGCATGCTATAAAAAAAAAGTGCTTTAATATCTCTTTTAATGAAAAGTGCATTTTTCTATTGGTGGAAAACTAAGTGTCCATCATGAATTCTCATTAATGTCTGGGAACAACTTGGTCCGTCAGAACCTCCAAGATATTATATTTGAACACTTTTAGCAAGTGAAGCCTGCTCAAAGTTGGAAAGTACTACTGACATCACCTCGATAACTAGGGATATCAAGTGGTGAATACCTTGACACGTGACTCTTGACACGCGTGACTTCAGAGAAAGTAAGAAATTACTCTAATCACTAAAACAGGGACTCCGTTTCCTAAAGTACTATGTTCAGTCTAATAATGAAAAGATGCACTTTTCATTTGGTGGAAAAGTAAGTGTGTAAAATGAATTCTCATCAATATCTGGGAACAACTTGGTAATTATATATTAAAACTTTTAGAAATTGAAGCCTGCTCAAAGTTGGAAAGTATTACTGACAACACCTCGATAACTAGGGATATCAAGTGGTGAATACCTTGACACGTGACTCTTTCACCTGACCAGACACCAGCCTGCCCGCCAATATTTTCACACACAGTGTAAGTGTTGGTGTAGTAGTTATGGTTGCACGTCACGTTGCATACGTCACCGATGCGATTACCAGAACACAAAGAAGTGTTAAAACTCCCTTCTGTAACAGGAGGCAGGTCCTCATAAGGACAAGTAATTGCTAGAATAAAAAGGAAATATAAAACAATTAAAATACAAACCACACCAGTATTTATCATGGTGTTATGGTTTCAAATATTGCTAATATCGTTTAACACATCGGTACCTCATTTTCCTTAACAAACATTGAGATGGAAATAATTCCTATACAAAATAAGCGCACGAATACACGAAACAATGGCCCATCTCCCTCCCCGACCCCCAGTTGATGGACAAAGCTCAGATGTGATCCTTTTTATCACTAAACAGGCCTGCTTTTCAAAAAGTGCTTTAATATCTCTTTTAATGAAAAGGTGCATTTTTCTATTGGTGGAAAACTAAGTGTCCATCATGGATTCTCTTTAATGTCTGGGAACAACTTGGTCCGTCAGAATCTCCAAGATATTATATTTGAACACTTTTAGCAATTAAAGCCTGCTCAAAGTTGGAAAGTACTACTGACACTACTTTGAAAACAAGGGATATCAAGTGGTGAATACCTTGACACGTGACTCTTTCACCTGACCAGACACCAGCCTGCTCGCCAATATTTTCACACACAGTGTAAGTGTTGGTGTAATAGTTATTGTTGCACGTCACGTTGCATACGTCACCGATGTGATGACCAGAACACAAAGAAGTGTTAAAACTCCCTTCTGTAACAGGAGGCAGGTCCTCATAAGGACAAGTAATTGCTAGAATAAAAAGGAGATATAAAACAATTGAAAGTACAAACCACACCAGTATTAATCATGGTGTTATGGTTTCATATATTGCTAATATCGTTTAACACGTCGGTCCCTCATTTTCCTTAACAAACATCGAGATGGAAATAATTCCTATACAACATACGCGCACGAATACACGAAACAATGGTCCATCTCCCTCCCCCGACCCCCAGTTGAAGGACAAAGCTCAGAGGTGATCCTTTTTATCACTAAACAGGCCTGCTTTTCAAAAAGTGCTTTAATATCTATTTTAATGAAAAGGTGCATTTATCTATTAGTGGAAAACTAAGTGTCCATCATGAGTTCTCATTAATGTGTGGGAACAACTTGGTCCGTCAGAACCTCCAGGATATTATATTTGAACACTTTTAGCAACTAGAGCCTGCTCAAAGTTGGAAAGTACTACTGACAACACCTCGATAACTAGGGATATCAAGTGATGCATACCTTGACACGTGACACTTTCACCTGACCAGACACCAGCCTGCTCGCCAATATTTTCACACACGGTGTAAGTATTGGTGTAATAGTTATGGTTGCACGTCACGTTGCATACGTCACCGATGTGATGACCAGAACACAAAGAAGTGTTAAAACTCCCTTCTGTAACAGGAGGCAGGTCCTTATAATGACAAGTAATTGCTAGAATAGAAAGGAAATATAAAACAATTAAAAAGCACACCATACCAGTATATATCATGGTGTTATGGTTTCAAATTTTGCTAATATCGTTTAACACGTCGGTACCTCATTTTCCTTAACAAACATCGAGATGGAAATAATTCCTATACATCGAGATGGAAATAATTCCTATACAACATAAGCGTACGTATACACGAAACAATGGCCCATCTCCCTCCCCCGACCCCCAGTGGAAGGACAAAGCTCAGAGGTGATCCTTTTTATCACTAAACAGGCCTGCTTTTCAAAAAGTGCTTTAATATCTCTTTTAATGAAAAGGTGCATTTTTCTATTGGTGGAAAACTAAGTGTCCATCATGAATTCTCATTAATGTGTGGCAACAACTTGGTCCGTCAGAACCTCCAAGATATTATATTTGAACACTTTGAACAATTGAAGCCTCCTCAAGTTGGTGAGTATTACTGACACCACCTCGATAACTAGGGATATCAAGTGGTGAATACCTTGACACGTGACACTTTCACCTGACCAGGCACCAGCCTGCTCATCTAAATCTAGACTCTTTTCACACACGGTGTAAGTGTTGGTGTAATAGTTATGGTTGCACGTCACGTTGCATACGTCACCGATGTGATGACCAGAACACAAAGAAGTGTTAAAACTCCCTTCTGTAACAGGAGGCAGGTCCTCATAAGGACAAGTAGTAGCTAACATAGAGAGAAAAAATGAAACATTTAAAATACAAACTACACAAGTATTTTTCATGGTTTCTATTTTTTTCAAATATTGCTAATATCTTTAAACACGTCAGTACCTCATTTTCCTTAACAAACATCGAGATGGAAATAATACCTATACAACATAAGCGCACGAATAAACGAAACAATGGCACGTCTCCCTCTCCCGACCTCCAGTTGATGTAAAAAGCTCAGAGGTGATCCTTTTTATCACTAAACAGGGCCTGCTTTTCAAAAAGTGCTTTAATATCTCTTTTAATGAAAATGTGCATTTATCTATTGGTGGAAAACTAAGTGTCCATCATGAATTCTTATTTATGTCTAGGAACAACTTGGTCCGTCAGAACCTCCAAAATATTGTATTTGACCACTTTTATCAATTGAAGCCTGCTCAAAGTTAGAAAGTGTTACCGACACCACCTCGATTACTAGGGGTATCAAGTGGTGAATACCTTGACACGTGACACTTTCACCTGACCAGACACCAGCCTGCTCGCCAATATTTTCACACACGGTGTAAGTGTTGGTGTAATAGTTATGGTTGCACGTCACGTTGCATACGTCACCGATATGATGGCCAGAACACAAAGAAGTGTTAAAACCCCCTTCTGTAACAGGAGGCAGGTCCTCATAAGGACAAGTAATAGCTGAAATAGAGAAAAAAGCAATTAAAATACAAACTACATTAGTTTTTATTATGGTGATATGGTTTCAAACATTGCTACCATTGTTAACCACTGCTGAACCTCATTTTCCTTAACAAACAAAATGATGAAAATAAAACCTGCAAAACATAAGAGCACGAATACACAAAACAATGGCACATCTCCCTCCCCCGAACCCCAGTTGATATAAAAAAAAAACTTATCAGTGACCCTTTTTATCACTAAACGAGGCATCCTTCTCATAAAGTGCTTTGTTCTCCCTTTGAATGAAAAGGTGCACTTTGTTTTGGTGGATGAAGAATTAAGTGTCTACAGGAATTCTCATCACTGTCTGGGAACAACTTGGTCCGTCAGAATCTCCAAGATATTATATTTGAACACTTTTAAAAATTGAAGCCTGCTCAAAGTTGGAAAGTATTACTGACACTACCTCGATAACTAGGGATATCAAGTGGTGAATACCTTGACACGTGACTCTTTCACCTGACCAGACACCAGCCTGCTCGCCAATATTTTCACACACAGTGTAAGTGTTGGTGTAATAGTTATTGTTGCACGTCACGTTGCATACGTCACCGATTTGATGACCAGAACACAAAGAAGTGTTAAAACTCCCTTCTGTAACAGGAGGCAGGTCCTCATAAGGACAAGTAATTGCTAGAATAGAAAGGAAATATAAAACAATTAAAAGTACAAACCACACCAGTATTTATCATGGTGTTATGGTTTCATATATTGCTAATATCGTTTAACACGTCGGTACCTCATTTTCCTTAACAAACATCGAGATGGAAATAATTCCTATACAACATTAGCGCACGAATACACGAAACAATGGTCCATCTCCCTCCCCCGACCCCCAGTTGAAGGACAAAGCTCAGAGGTGATCCTTTTTATCACTAAACAGGCCTGCTTTTCAAAAAGTGCTTTAATATCTCTTTTAATGAAAATGTGCATTTATCTATTGGTGGAAAACTAAGTGTCCATCATGAGTTCTCATTAATGTGTGGGAACAACTTGGTCCGTCAGAACCTCCAGGATATTATATGTGAACACTTTGAACAATTGAAGCCTCCTCAAGTTGATGAGTATTACTGACACCACTTCGATAACTAGGGATATCAAGTGGTGAATACCTTGACACGTGACACTTTCACCTGACCAGACACCAGCCTGCTCGCCAATATTTTCACACACAGTGTAAGTGTTGGTGTAATAGTTATTGTTGCACGTCACGTTGCATACGTCACCGATTTGATGACCAGAACACAAAGAAGTGTTAAAACTCCCTTCTGTAACAGGAGGCAGGTCCTCATAAGGACAAGTAATTGCTAGAATAGAAAGGAGATATAAAACAATTAAAAGTACAAACCACACCAGTATTTATCACGGTGTTATGGTTTCATATATTGCTAATATCGTTTAACACGTCGGTACCTCATTTTCCTTAACAAACATCGAGATGGAAATAATTCCTATACAACATAAGCGCACGAACACACGAAACAATGGTCCATCTCACTCCCCCGACCCCCAGTTGAAGGACAAAGCTCAGAGGTGATCCTTTTTATCACTAAACAGGCCTGCTTTTCAAAAAGTGCTTTAATATCTCTTTTAATGAAAAGGTGCATTTATCTATTGGTGGAAAACTAAGTGTCCATCATGATTTCTCATTAATGTGTGGGAACAACTTGGTCCGTCAGAACCTCCAAGATATTATATTTGAACACTTTGAACAATTGAAGCCTCCTCAAGTTGGTGAGTATTACTGACACCACCTCGATAACTAGGGATATCAAGTGGTGAATACCTTGACACGTGACACTTTCACCTGACCAGACACCAGCCTGCTCGCCAATATTTTCACACACGGTGTAAGTGTTGGTGTAATAGTTATTGTTGCACGTCACGTTGCATACGTCACCGATGTGATGACCAGAACACAAAGAAGTGTTAAAACTCCCTTCTGTAACAGGAGGCAGGTCCTCATAAGGACAAGTAATTGCTAGAATAGAAAGGAAATATAAAACAATTAAAATACAAAACACACCAGTATTAATCAGGGTGTTATAGTTTCAAATATTGCTAATATCGTTTAACACGTCGGTACCTCATTTTCCTTAACAAACATCGAGATGGAAATAATTCCTATACAACATAAGAGCACGAATACACGAAACAATGGCCCATCTCCCTCCCCCGACCCCCAGTTTAAGGACAAAGCTCAGAGGTGATCCTTTTTATCACTAAACAGGGCCTGCTTTTCAAAAAGTGCTTTAATATCTCTTTTAATGAAAAGGTGCATTTTTCTATTGGTGGAAAACTAAGTGTCCATCATGAATTCTCATTAATGTGTGGCAACAACTTGGTCCGTCAGAACCTCCAAGATATTATATTTGAACACTTTGAACAATTGAAGCCTCCTCAAGTTGGAAAGTACTACTGACACCACCTCGATAACTAGGGATATCAAGTGGTGAATACCTTGACACGTGACTCTTTCACCTGACCAGACACCAGCCTGCTCGCCAATATTTTCACACACGGTGGAAGTGTTAGTGTAATAGTTATGGTTGCACGTCACGTTGCATACGTCACCGATGTGATGACCAGAACACGAAGAAGTGTTAAAACTCCCTTCTGTAACAGGAGGCAGGTCCTCATAAGGACAAGTAATAGCTAAAATATAGAGAAACAAACAAAACAATCAAAATGAAACTTACACCAGTATTTTTTAAGGTTTGAAACATTGCTAATATTGTTATCCACTGCTGAACCTCATTTTCCTTAACAAACAAAATGATGAAAATAAAACCTACAATACATAAGAGCACGAATACACAAAACAATGACACGTCTCCCTCCCCCAAAACCCAGTTGATAAAAAAAACTATAAGTGACCCTTTTTATCACTAAACGAGGCCTCCTTTTCATAAAGTGTTATTTATCTCTTTGAATGTAAAGATGCATTTTTCTTTTGGTGGATGAAGAATTAAGTGTCTAAAGGAATTTTCATCACTGTCTGGAAACAACTTGGTCCGACAGAACCTCCAAAATATGATTTTTGAACACTTTGAGAAATATGAAGCGTGCTCACAGTTGGAAAGTATTACTGACAACACCTCGATAAATAGGGTATCAAGTGGTGAATACCTTGACACGTGACACTTTCACCTGACCAGACACCAGCCTGCTCGCCAATATTTTCACACACGGTGTAAGTGTTGGTGTAATAGTTATGGTTGCACGTCACGTTGCATACGTCACCGATGTGATGACCAGAACACAAAAAAGTGTTAAAACTCCCTTCTGTAACAGGAGGCAGGTCCTCATAAGGACAAGTAATAGCTAACATAGAGAGAAAAAATAAAAAATAAAAATAAAATCTATACCAGTATTTCTTTATGGTGATATGTTTCAAACATTGCTAATATTGTGGACCACCCCTGTACTACACTTTTCTTAACAAACAAATGATGAAAACAATACCTTCAAAACATAAGAGCACGAATACACAAAACAATGGCACGTCTCCCTCACCCCAACCCCAGTTGATAAAATAAAACTTACAAGTGACCCTTTTTATTACTAAATAATTTGGGGCCTCCTTTTCATAAAGTGCTTTGTTCTCTCTTTTCATGAAAAGTTGCACCTTTCTTTTGGTGGAAAAGTAAGTGTTTAAAATGAATTTTCATCAAAGTGTGGGAACAAATTGGCCCAGTCAGAACCTCCAATATATTATATTTGAACACTTTTAGCAATTGAAGCCTGCTCAGAGTTGAAAAGTATTACTGACAACAAGTCGATAACTAGTGGTATCAAGTGGTGAATACCTTGACACGTGACACTTTCACCTGACCAGACACCAGCCTGCTCGTCTAAACCTAGACTTTTCTCACACACGGTGTGAGAGTTGGTGTAATAGTTCTGGTTGCACGTCACGTTGCATACGTCACCGATGCGATTACCAGAACACAAAGAAGTGTTAAAGCTCCCTTCTGTCACAGGAGGCAGTTCCTCATAAGAACAAATAATAGCTAAAACAGAAAGGAAATATAAAAAAAATAAAATACTAACTACACCAGTATTTGTTATAGTGATATGTTTTAAAACATTGCTAATCTCGTTTAACACTTCGGTACCTCATTTCCCTTAACAAACATCGCAATGGAAATAATCCCTATGCAACATTAGCGCAGGAATACACAAAACAATGGCACGTTTGACTCGCCCGACCCAAAGATGATGGAGAAAGAACTCAGAAGTGTCCATTTTTATCACTAAACGAGGCCTCTTTTTCATAAAGTGCTTTGTTCCCTCTTTTAATGAAAATGTGCAATTTTCTTTTGCTGCATGGAGAATTAATTAAGTTATAGCTAAAATAGAAAGGAAATATAAAACAATTAAAATACAATCTACTTTGTTTTCTCTCTAATGAAAAGGTGCATTTTTCTTTTACTGGAAAATTCAGAAGAAATTAATATTAATCGTTGTTTTGTTAAAATACTTCCAACTATCATTATTTGTGATCTAGAATGGACTAAGTGTAACTTTTCGAAGCGTTTCGATGTGATTTTGTAGCTTGTGCCCTGAAATCGAATGTCTCTCTGCTCTTCGAAGTTTGTCCCTTCCAAACCCCATCCCAATTCAAATTCTAGAATGAAACCCTCTTCCGCTGTGCTCCGAATAAGTTAATGGAGAATATTGATTCACTAAAGCAAAACAATAATGTAGGCTGCTATTGATATCCATTGCCAACATTTTTAGCTCAGCTGAGCTATAACGATCGTGCAATTCTGCCGAAATTCTGTCACATTTTGCCACCGTGTTTGATGAACTGCCATATCTTCATTTTTCTTTCAATTTGGCTGAAATCTCGTCAGTGGTTTGTGTGAGTTAATTTTTCATACATGTGATATTTCATCATTTGAAGCTTATTTGAGGTCACGATAGGTCATTTTCTGAAAACATTAATAATGCTACTCCTGCTAGAGCGTTTGTCCAAGTTTGCTGAAATGTTGTGGATATAACGTTTGAAATGGCGGTAAACCACAGTTGTTCATGACAAATATTTTTGTCTTCATGTGAGGGTCAAAAACGGGGTTTTCTGTAAACTTTTCAGTTATTATGAAATGTAGGCCACGGATCATACGCAATGAACATGAAATTTGGTTTCAACTCTTTAGTATTCATGACCAATTTGTGTTTTGATGTGATTAGCAAAATGTCTTCCATCTTAAGTTTCCCGTCTTTTTGGGATATAATTCCACCCGTGGGAGACTTGATCAAGTCAAATGTTTACGAGTTATTCATGCTTGCTATCTAGTTCGATGCTATTCTCTGTAAAAAGACTACTTGGCAGAGTTGCAATTTGAAATTTTCAACAGTTCATGTGTGGAATACATGTGAAAATTACCTATATTGTTAAAGCTGATTATGATTTCTGCTGTTCAAAGTTTCTCTGTGGTACGTCGATTGTAAACAAGTTACAGGTCGTTCCATTATTGTGTGGGTGTAACTTTTGTGGGCAACTTTGGGTTAGCACAATTTAACCGTAATATCCACAACCTCTAGCAGATTTAACAGAGGAATATCTTTTTCACGTTTTCGTTCTATTATTGCATGAATTGAAACTACGAAGTGCATATAATGTTGCTTATTAGTTTTTTAAATGTGGCATAGTTTATCCCTAGTAATAATTACACCGATCTATTGCGTAAACTAATTCGTGATAGTGTTTCCACTTTGAAGGAAATTCCCGGAATAAGACAATATCGGTAACTTTTTCGGGGAATAACAAGGTGCGGTTCGTACACAGCCTACAGTAATTAGGGCTAACAACCGTTGAAATCAGTACATTGACATTTATCTCTATGTATTTTTTAAGACAAATGTTGACAACTTTCTAACATTGTGACAAAGTATATGTCTGACAAGAAGGAGCATATGGCAAGGAAGAAAGGAGCTGTTAGGAAAGGAAATAACACCTCGCGATATGTCTTATATGTGTCACAGTCCCGATGCAAGGGGACTGGGGTTAGAAGCGGATCAGTCGTTCAGTAGTTTGGTTTTCGTGCCCAGGTTCTTTCCTGGGCGACTTTTTCTTAAAAAGTATATGTGTCGCACAAACAAATGTATAAACTGCCCAGAAACTTATTGCCAATCAAAACAAATTTCTCAGATAGAAGTTTAGCTGAGCTTCTGCAGAGTTGTTGCTCTTGTTATACTAGGTACGGAACATCAGGTTGAACAAGTTTTACCGTTACAGACATAGTCTGATGATGCAATATAAACAGACTTTGTTACTTCTGTTGTTCCTTGTTTTTGTTTTGTTCGCCAAGAAGAAAATAAATTTCGACATGCACGGAAGGGCTTTAACTTGTTACAGTAAAATCTTGCGAATAACGCAGAAAGCTCCTTATAACCTAAAATATGTGAGTCAAACCCTCCACTGTACAAGCCTGAACCGAAACGATTGTGATACAGAAGTGAGAGACAGATTTAGCGGAGCATAGGAAGGGATACGCGGTGCAAATGTTCCAAGTATTACATATACTACAAACACGGTTAACTCAACCACCATTTTGTGTATTACCTTCATCTGTTGTTGACTCAGCAGTGTCTTCAGTTGTCATCGGTGATGTTTCTAGATTGAGTGTCGTCACAATTTCTGCATCTTGTGTAGAAATTGGCGCCGAACTTGTCTCAACTCCAGCCGTTTCAATTGTTGTTGTTTTACCTAACATTGAGAAAGATGGAAAAGCAACATAGCTTATGCTGTAAATATTGGTACTACTGAATGAAATAAATAAAGACGGACGGACGTAGGATTTTGAAAACGAGAAAGTGTTTCAATGATGTCGTTCTAGCCGACTCCCTTGAAGGGGAGTCTAGTCCTCCTCCAAAGGCAAAAAAATATACATGATTTGAGACGTGAAATAGAGCATTCTGTATTGTGTGTGTGTGTGTGTGTGGCGTTGATAAAAGGTGTGCACACACCTAACCCGTTCCCTTTCATGGACCCGTTTGATAAATATCATTTTCAATCTTCAGACGGAAACGTTAACTTCAGAAGATGCAACCATGCAGGATTATGGAATATTGTTTTGAAATGACTCAATCCTCCATCCATTAAAGTAACTTATTTTTCTGTACTGTTGTTGTAAGTGATGTAGTAGAAGTTAAAGTTTAATGTGAACGTAATTCTAAAATTTCAAATTCCAAGTAAAGTCCATGTTTTAAACTATGGGAATAGTTGGTTTTATATTGCGTGCGCGCAATTAAATCCACAAACTAACAAGCAGTTAGAAAAGTTAAGCAAATATATACAGTAACGACATATGAGTGGTAAAACTAAAGGAATAAATTAAAGTCGAAACAATACAAGAAAATATCAACTAAGCAGACGAAAAGAAAACCAAAGCCAAAAAAAAAAGCCCAGCAAAAACAAATAGCATGAAAACAAGCGTTTTTTGGTATCGTAAAATATTTTTCACACCACATGGCATTTTTGCCATGATTATTCTTGATTTGTTTATATTGACTTATGCACATTATTAGTCCTACCTGTAGTTGTATATGGATCCAGGCTGCTCGAGGGATTTAGAAATGATACGCTCTCTGTTGTACTAGATTGTTTTTCTTGTGTGGTTTGAAACACAGAACTAGTCTCTTCACCAGTCGTTGGGAATACTTTTGTCTGACCTGAATCAATCAGTGATGCAGAAACAAGATCATAACGTTACATGATAACATATCATCAATTATTCGAGCCTAACCAAGGTGCTAACAATTAGTTGGCGATTGGGAAATCTAGAAACTATTACTATATCAATTTGGTGAGCTGGCTGAGTTTGGAACTATGACTAAGAAAAATACTTTACTAACATATTTACCACCTGATTCAACTCATAAGTAACCAGTGGTGAATTTTCCTCTCTTCTAACCCCCCTCCCCCGTCCCCACCCCTCACTTGCAAATCCTAATACACTATAAGGCGGGTAGTGGAATGTAGATAAGATGCATATGCACGTTTTTCCGAGAACTATGAAAATTTTTGTCCTAGAATTCTATTGAAGAGAAAGATAATAAAAGGTAATCTTAACAAAATACACGAGTGATCGACTAAAGATAGAAGAGGCAGACCAAATATTATGCGTATAATATTCTACTTTTGCGAACACATTTCGCATAAGCAGGTGATATAGGCTCACTCTGTAAGGCTAAATTTAATGATGGTTGACTTCTCCATAAAAACTCAAACTTACCAGATACAGTCTGGATATGCCTACAAACAAATATACTTTCGTATATGTCAACTTGGCGCAAACTATTCACTCCTCCTTGGCCTGTGATTTAAGAAACAAAAAAAGAATGTTTATGCCATTTCATTTCCCAAATTTAACTTGATAACCGCCCAACCGTAATAGGTATAATTTCATTGGAAATGTTTAAAGTTTAATAACTGAAAACTAACATTTTCTCTTAAGGATTACAAAATTTGGAATTTAAGACAATTTTAGACAAAAGTTAAAAGAAGAAACAGCAAGAAAAACAAAAGAAAAAAAGGACGTGCATCTCATTTTCAGAAACAAATACTATAGAACACTTGTTGCATCATCAAAAGAACAACGATAATCAATTAAAGACAATAGAATGAAATAAAATGTTACCATTGACAGCTGATAAAAGGTGTCCAACTACTAAAGTGGTAAGAAGGTAAAACGAAAACATTATGTCATTTTGAAATTGTCGCGAAAGTATAGAATCAAGGGACGTGGTCCTCATTGGCACCGTATCCGGGTGGAGTCATATGCCTGGTTAAATGTTGAATACTTATATGCACAAAATATTACATGCATGGTTTCAACTTAAAAAAAGAAGAAAATATCCAACGTCATCAGAACGATATTGCTTAAAATATGTCATGAACGTTTTCCTTGTTCGGAAAAAATAGATGTATTCATACATCCATATAGTTTATCAGTCGTTAGCCTTCGAACGTGCAGTTTAGGTTTCTATAATGTACCAGCAATTTTGTTTTACACATTGCTGCATGAATAACAACCGAATAGTTGGTTTTTTTTTTCAATAATAAACTTTCCTTGAAGTGAACCTTGAGAGATTATTGAGTCTGCAGTTCAGCGCGGTACACTGTAGTTTAATATATGACAAGAATTCAGTTCATAATTTCAGCTCCAGCTTGACTTATAGATTGATATGTATATTATAATTTAAATACTTACTTCTAACTGTTATGTGCTCTACATCGGTCATATCGATTGCCCACATTTACCCAAGCCTCCATTCGCAAACTCGACAAGTAAGCGTGTTTCACAGACAATAGAGTTGAGGTTTTTCCCCATCTTTTTCTTTCATTTGATCATAATGTCATTATGAAATAGCAAAGTTAACGATTCTTCCTTTTTTGAGATGTTTTGAAAAGCATAAAGACAAAGAATCATGTTATCAATTATTGCCAAAGCGTATGCGATACCGGGTATTATCTACTGACGATGGTCGCATCGTAACTTGAAAAATTATTGACAGGCATTCGATTGATTTTCTAATTTATTGACTTTCTAATATTTTGAGAACTTTCTTCTAAATTTTCAGATGTTTACTCTAATATTTATATAGCAACATGTTTCATTAACTTGAACTAATTATATTAAGATAGTGTAAAAGGTCATCGTAATTGGACATTGTTAAATTAAAGGTCGTTATACTGTGACAGTGTCAGAGGTCATTAAAATACGGAAGAATTAAATGTCATTATGTTATGACAGTGTCAAAGGTCATAGGCATACGAGGCGGGGGGACAGGGGGCAGACTGCCCCCCCCCCAATTTTTTCCAGAGGACAAGAAATTCGGGCAAAAGTCCTGAAAAATTCGGGCAGCCTATAGACTCTCTTAAATTTGTAGACTGAAAAATTCAGTCTAAGGTTCGACTGAAATTTATTTCAGTCCATAAGACCGATTTCCAGACGCTAAGACTGGAATTGTTTCCGAACGAAATTCAGCCTACAATAGACTGAATGCAATACCCAATAAAATCATTGTATTTTGTCACGTGCTCATTTTAATTTCAGTCCATGCGAAGACTGAACAGTTAAACCAATCCGGTCTGTCCAAATTAATGACGTATTCTAATCTACATATGCCCGGCCGCGTACGTAGGTACGTACGAACGTTGAATCGACTCGCCATCTTAGCTGAACTTACCTTGAATACCGAGAGAATTTACGCTTCGTTTTATGTGTAAAAACTAACCTTTTTAAGCTTTCCACGAGGGTATAAGAATGGCAGAAACATTGAGAACGTGTTTGGCAGGTAAAGGATATGCAGAAGAAGTAATATCATTGCTCGAAAGTAATATTAAAAAAGGCCGTTTTTAATCGATTCATACTCATACGCAGTCATAGCGTTAACATGAACAATGCTATGCCTAGTACAGTAGTAGTACAGTTGGCTATAGCCTAGTATAGTTATACTATGGCCCGGTATACACTGTACTGTCAGACTGTCGTACATGTACGTCTATTGTGTCACTGGTTACGAGTTATTTAGTGTTGGCCTAGGCCTAGTGATATTTTACTAATTATTACTAAAGTAGGCAAGCCTATTCAGAGTGTGCCAACTGAAATTAATAGGTACCGGTTAAAACGAAAAAAAAAGGCTTAGCCTAACGTTATGCCCCTAACGTTAGTCCTTAATAAATGATTTTTTTTTTTGAAGAAAATTTATTCCTACCCTGCAGGCTGCGCATACAAGTTTACTTAGCCTAAGTGAAAAGGCATGGGCTATATACCCGGCCGTTAGGCACTGGTGCTATAGGGCTCAGTATGGTTTCTACTTGGTCACTTCGTGGGGTCACTTATCATTACAGTCAATGGAGAAATACTAGATTTTTCACTTCTTTAATTGTAATTTAAAAGAAAAGTACTGAAAATGCTTTCTTTTTCTTTGAATATGTTTCAGATAAATGCCTAACACATCTATTAGTAGCAAACAAAAATAATAACACATTTCCATACCCATCTAAAATAGGAGTGTTGGACATTATTGGCTAATTCAAGCCAGTGGGGCGTGGGTAATCAAATCGTCCATGACAGGCCGCTGGCCCTTTTACGGGTTAGCTCAGTTGGTAGAGCACCAGACTGAGATGCTGAAGGTCGCAGGTTTGAATCCTGTGCCAGCGATTTTTCAGTAGCTTTATTGCAGGTAGATGTGCTTTGCAGCCAGTTAAGTATGTTATCTGTAGGCTAGCTTCGCATTTTTCCATTGTAAAGGGCATTGAGACCGGTTTACGTATAATGTGCTATATCAAGTATTTCTAATAATCATAACCTTCTTTTCAGTCAAAAGATAACTGAAGAAGCAAAATTCAGATTTGATGTAGTAAGTTTCATAATTGTGATACTAGAAAAATCTCCTAGCATTCTGATTTGCAGTAATAAAATGTTTACATTTCTTTCAGATAAATGAGGAGTTTCGATTAATGTTTGCCGAATCCAGGGATAACTTCATCACAAAGTGGGATGGATATAGAGAACGCATCATAGAAGTGAGAAAGAAAACCTCACCAGCTATCGCAAATATGATTGATGCTTTTGAGGAAACTGATAGTAGTAAGTTAAATTAGTATAGCTATCATATTTCAAAGTTTTCTTTGTATGCCTTTTCTAGCTAACCAATCAATAACGTTTTGGGCATTACCCCTTGGTAAGAGGCTGGAAAGTTCTAAATTTTATTCTTTTTCTCAATTTGGGCAAATTGTGGCCGCTTGATAGATAAAGGTTTAAAATTAAGACCGAAAACTTAATTGTTCTTATTTTTTCTTATTACCATATAGGCAATAATAAACATCATAGTTAAATTTTCTGTGAATATTCTTTGAAATCAAGCACTTAAAGTACTATAAACATTTTTTCCTGTTTACGATTAGAAATATGACACAATTTAATTTGAGCAGATTGCCATCCAAAATTCAATGAACCATAACTTTAAAAAATCAATATATCAATAACTTTATAGTTTGTGAAAATACAGAATTATTTATTTGGATGTATAACTTATCTGGATTATATTCAAAAAGGTTATTTATGGAATGTGCCATTTGTTCACATTTACTTGTTCTATGATTTATTGCATTTAATTAGCCACATACTATGCCTTGGAGGTTATGTTTAAAACTTCAAACTCAATTTTCTTTTCAGAGGATATGTGTGCTTTATATACATTTATATATATACTGCACAGGTCAGTGACTATGTTAAAGCAGAAGCAGCAGTCCACTAGCAGAGCAGGGGCACTGTTGTACTTCCTTCAGAACAAACCTGTGAGTATTTTATGACAATATACTGTTTATTCCCTTGCTCAATGCTATATAAACACCCCTGCGTTTAGTGGAAAAGTTTTGGTTTTACAAAATTTGCTTGGCTAAACAAAAATTGGCTTGTTATGTGGAAAAAAGTTTGTCTGGTGTATATTAAGGTTAGCATCATATCCACTGGGTCTTATGGCTCTTTTCCATTGGCGCTACTGAATGGTATAGGCACTGGCTCTATAATCATCATGGCTGAATGGAAGTGACTTGTATAGAGTAGGAAAAAACACTTATTATGGCAATGTAAAGCAGGAATAATTTATTCAGCACTGTCTGATTGGCAGCGATACTGACAAGAATGTGGACCAAGGCGGAAAACCGGCAAAAAGGGAATTTAATAGGGGTGTTTGGGGGAGAATGCCCATTGTGGTCACTATTGTAGTAAAGTGACATAATATTTTTAAATGTAAAGCCAACCAATATATATGCCATTTTTAGTAAGGAATAACAAAGATAGAGATGGAAAAACGGTTGACTTATGAACCCTTCAGGTGTCTGAGATGTACAATTATTGATACTGAAGGTACACTCTGCCAGTCTGTCCAGGGTTTGTAATAACCAAATTTTGTAAAGTTGTCTGTCAAAGGTTTGTGAATTTTTAGTGACATTCTAGGGAGATCATGTAAGAAGTTTAGTTTATGTAAAATTTTATTCTCGTATGAATAAACTGGAAGTCTCATGGAATATTTAGATTGGCAGTTTGCCTAATGTTCAGATGTTAATTTAATAGTATGGAGTAAAATATACATATTTTTTTGTCATTTCTTTCTAGCTTGACACCAGCATTGATGCTACCGCTGCCGGAATAGATGGAAAGTATGTACAACTGTACATACTTTCACTCGGACCTGCCCAAAATCCGTCACAGTTCTTTATTTTTGGCGGATAGAATTCCAATTCCTGCAGGAACAAGTAACAAGTGGATAGATTATTTAAAGCACATTACACATTTAATGTGCATTATGCTTTGGCACTTCATCAATTCTGTGAATTCTTAGCTGCCTTTTTATATGGAGTGATTCCTGCTACGTCAGTAAAGGCACCATTGCGTAGCTTGGCATCTAACATTAAATTAATTTCT
This sequence comes from Apostichopus japonicus, assembly GCF_037975245.1. Taxonomy (NCBI): domain Eukaryota; kingdom Metazoa; phylum Echinodermata; class Holothuroidea; order Aspidochirotida; family Stichopodidae; genus Apostichopus; species Apostichopus japonicus. The sequence continues at coordinate 2,670,386 of NC_092577.1, forward strand.
CCTAAGTAGCTTTTTAGAGTGGTGTTGCAAGTGTTTATTTGTTTGCTGTATTTTCATTTTGATGTTGTGTCATGTAAACAATTGTTTTGTTTATTTAAACACCAGTACTATCGGTATTATAACTTAGTTTGGTACAATTCTGAATTGTAATCCATCCATTGTCGGGTCAGTCAGTTTCCAAAAATGGTTCAATTATGAGAAATGAGTGTCAGAATGGTGTGGGCTGGTAAGAGATGGGGTTGGGAATAAGCAGCAGAAATGAAAACCCTGAAGGGTAGGTGGAGAGGTTGGGAGTATAAAAAATGTTGGGGTGACAAGAGGCTGGAGTTTGGAAGAAGGGCTTGGCCAAATGACCTTTTCCAGTATTTGTCCATTGTCGGTCACTTTCCAAGTCGCCTATGCCAGCATCCGTTCATTGTTGGTCACTTTCCAAGTGGTCTTTGCCATTATTTTTTCTTGAAGTACAATTTAGTTTAATATTTTAAATTTCGCTATACCAATATCTGTATAATAAAGAACTTGCCCTGTCATAATTGGTTCGGGTTATTATTATATTTGCTACAACTGCTGCACATGGGTTTCACTTAAAAGTATGAATTTAAATTAAAACATAACAATAAATGTTTCAAGCCTTAGATTTTTAGGACACTATATAAAAAATATTCCAGTTGTTAATATACATTATTTTTTATTTAGGAACTTGCCTTCTCTGTACATAAGTTGAGTGTAATCTGTTATCCGTCAATTGTAATCCGTTCATTGTCGGTCACTTTCCAAGTGGCCTTTTCCAGTATTCGTCCAGTGTCGGTCACTTTCCAATTGGCCTATGCCAGTATCCGTCCATTGTCGGTCACTTTCCAAATGGCCTCTGCCAGTATCCGTCCATTGTCGGTCACATTCCAAGTGGCCTATGCCAGCATCCGTTCATTGTTGGTCACTTTCCAAGTGGCCTTTGCCATTATTTTTTCTTGAAGTACAATTTTAGTTTTACATTTTAATATTCTTTATATCGATATCTGTATGATAAACGAACTTGCCCTGTCATAATTGGTTCTGGTTATTATTATATTTGCAGCAACTGCTGCACATGGGTTTCACTTAAAGGTATGAATCTAAATAAAAACTAAATTAAAACTAAATAAAACTATAAAAATAAATGTTTCAATCCTTAAATTTTTAGGACACAAAATAAATTAGTTATGGTCAAATTAGAAATTTCTGGTAAACTTGACCACATTTATAGAGTTTGCATGTCAAATCGTCGGCACCGGAATTGCAACTTTAATTTTTGGAATATTTCATAACTAAAACTTTACATTTAATTTATTTTTGTAGTTTAGGTAAATAACCATTATTTAGACCTAAGATATCATAAATAAAACCCAAGCAAACAAATTTAGCTTTTGTACTATTTTTTGTTTATATTTCTTAAATGTATCCAAGAAAATAAATAAAGACAGTTTTAATACAGTTTTTAAACTTTTAACAGGTTTTTTGTTTTCTTATTTCCATAGTTAGTGGAATGTTCCCATGAATTATTGTTTTATTGTATATTGTAAAGCAAAATCTTAAGTTAAAAATATGTAACTATCAACCTGCTTTTTTAACCAGTTGATTCTAAAATTATACTCCATTTAGGAATTTTTACAATTTTACGGGGAAATTTCCTTTAACCTGCCTGGAGGGCATAGTTGTAATCGTCCCAATTTAGTGCCTTTGGGCAGTTTTTTGACTGGCATATTGGACTATTAATCCCTGAATTAAAAGTATAAAATGACGATATTCTGTCTAGCCACTTTTTTTTTAAAGTCTAATTGAATAAAATAATTTAAACCTTATAGGCTGGATTCTAATCTAATTTGGCTTAATTTCAGTCTAAGAAAGGGTAAATTCCAGTCCTGTTACACTGAAATCATTAAGTCTAGCTAGACTAAAAATCAGTCGTTTTACAGACTGAAAATTTTCAGTCCTTCCTTAGACTGAATTTCAGTCTGAAGGAACTGGTCCCTCAGTTCGTCCGCTCTTAGACTGAAATTTCAGTCTATTAGACTGAAATTTCGGTCTATAAATTTAAGCTTATAAGAGAAGAAAACAATATATATATTTAAATATGCAGTAGCTTGCCCGAATCTTTTTCATATGTTTGCTCAACAATTCCGTGGAAAGCGTTCTGTGTTATTTGTTTTGTGACATTAATATTAATATAGGCCAAGTGATTTTTTTTATTTAGCATCATGATGCCCGAATATTTCCGTGTAACACCACCGTAAACGCAGCTCATCTGGGCTACCTCGCTTTTTGCACTATCGCCCAAAATTATTAACAGGGAACGCCGCTCACAATCGTGGTGACATGCATGCATGGAGATAAGCAGTCTCTGAAGTGAAAAACTTTTCTAACTAGTCAACTGTATACATGGACATCCCCGACATGAGTATATATAAGAAACATTTTCTTTTTCATGGATGGTGGGGGGGGGGGTGCCGACAAGCCTAAAAGTACAGGTTTATCATATTCTTTGTTATTATTATACTTTTTTGTGAAACAAATTGCACACGACACAGCGACATTTTCCCGCCTACAATGTATATTTTTCTGGAGGTAGCTGAGAACTGTGTTAAAATAATAAATACCGTAACTAAATAGTAGCTTAAAAAATATACTGTCCTATTTTTCCCCTTCAAAGTGATTTTACTATTTTTTCTTCTTCTAATTTACCAAATTTTTGGGGAAGTGTAAATTTCTAAACGTGAGATGATAATATAAAGAATGTTTAGATGAAACTTGCAAGGCCTCAGAAGTGCCATTTCCTGCAATCTGAGAGGCATATTTTGCCAAAAAATCTCTTGGACGCTACGCGGCAACCGATGGTGGTGCTCCGCTTTCATAGTGTCACGGGAACTTTCGGGCACAAAAGTTTCTGCCCCCCCCCCAAACCGAAATGGTCCCGTGCGCCTATGTCAAAGGTCATCATACTACGATACTGTGGAAGGCTTTTACATAGTGATGTTGTCGCAGGTCATCATTATATATTGCGGATCATAAAATAATGCCCCACCTCACCCATAAAATTGTTCGTGCTCCCGACCCCCAAACATAATATCTATCCACAGGCCTGCATTAAAAATTCTGACTTTCTTATCTCGACTACATTGTATCTGTTTTGTATGGTAACAAAGCTAGTATAACAACTGCTGATGACGTCAGAGATTTCATAGAACTGATCGAAGGATTCTTTAATTTTAAAATGAAAGTAATAGTTCGACTGGCTTAAACATCGCTCTGATCAATTCCTGGCCCAATAAACCAGTTATAAATAATCATGTTAGGCTGACCTACAAAGAGATCGATCCAGACTATGACGTTTGGAAGAAACTTGGAAGTTCACAAGATCATTTGCTATCCATAATTACAAACAAGCTTGAGAATTAAGTGAATCATCGGTGACCAACGATGTCTATGATCATATATTGTATCCAAAGACAATCAATCATTTAGGAAGATCGGTCTCTCGCGTTAAAGTGTTAGCTCAGTGGTTAATGCTGGTGCCTTTCAATCATATAGGTCCCGAGTGCGAGTCACTCCAAGATTAATGTCGTCCAGTTACAGAGTTGTCAGTGGCGTAGGAAGATACTTTTGAGTGGGGGGGGGGACTGAAGACTGATACCCGGCCTGGAGGAGGGGTCTAAGGGGAGGGGGTGTCCCCCTCCCCTTAGACCCCCCTGGATTTTTTTTGCATTTCCAGGTGGCCTCAGATGCAATTTGGTGCAATATAGCACACTTCAACCAACCCACTCCATTTTGTATATAATTTTGCATTTTCACTTGGCCTTAGATGCAATTTGGTGCTCCAAATGATATTTTTTTCTCATTTGGAAATGAAAAAGGGGTTTTCTGACTTGCGAAGCGGGGGGGGGGGGGGGGCGGAATGATACTTCCGCCCCTGCATAGTTTTCACTGGGGGGCTGGCGCCCCCCGGTTCCTACGCCCTTGAGAGTTGTTGACAATTGACAATTCATAATCACGGACCTGAAACTATGAATCTGAGAGACTGCCTTCGGTCAGCTTGCGGCTTTGATAAGTCAACGATGGCTTCTCGAGTTCCTGCTTGCAGGGGGATCTAAAATACAGACTTACATACATACAAAATATGAACCAGTCACGTTATAACAGGGGAATAGCACCCAATCAAGGTTGTAATGTTCTACTGTGGTAATGGCAACAGGATTTAACAAGTCAAAAGTACAGTGTTTGTTCAAAAACTGCGTAGACAAAGGATTATATAGTCCCTGTCTAATTTTCCATCGCTTACCCTTAGATAAAGAAAGATTGATGAAAGAATTTGAGGATACTAATTGCAAGCAGCAACTGAAACGATTAAGTTGGGCAAGCCCATAGAATTAAACTACTTCAACTTCTATCCAGGGCAAGCCTGAAGTTACTAAATTAAGCCTCTAAGTTGGAAGATGAAGAAGGTGATCTAACAAGAGCCCAAGGGCACTGTGTTTCCTTGCGTAGGGGTATATGACAATACACATAATATTATCATAGCAAACTTGGGCTCAAATAGTCCAAGTAATTGTGGTCCTACATGTACCCATAAAGCAACCAACACTATAGCCAACACTTTTGTGATCACAAATTGTGATCAGATTTTTGATTGGAAGAACTTTTGAGATCTGAATATGGCGTTGAAAATGTAAGAAATATAAGGTCACCTACAAGCGTGTCAACAGATATGATAACACTGGTGACCTCATATCACATGACCGTTAAGTTTGAAAATGTTCCACCACCCCATTCACAACTTGTCCCAAATATCAATCGTGTCAGACCTTGGCACTGGGAGTTAATTGCATTAAATGTCTAAAGATGAACTTGTATAACTTCACACACAAAGGTCACCTGGGGTCAACCCATTGACATTTTTGATTGGTGAGACGTGAATATAGCATCAAAACTATAAAAATTCAAATTTTTTTTCTTTGCCCATTTTCTCACCCAAAATACTAGTTTTTTAACATTAATTGACCTTTGGTGACCTCAGATCACATAACCGTTAAGTTTGAAAATATTGCTCTATACCATTTGCAACTTGTTCCAAATTATCAACCATGTCACACCTTGGCACTGGGAGTTATTGCATTAAATGTCTGAAAATTAACTTTGAACTTGTATAACTTTACACACAAAGGTCACCCGGGTGTCGACCCATTGACATTTTTGATCGGAAGGTACCTTTGATATCCAAATCTAGCATCAAAACCAAACATTTCCTTTTTTGCTCGTTTTCTCCCAAACTAAGCACATTTTTTTCTAATGTGACCTTTGACCTTGGTTTCAGATGTAGTTTGATCTCATGATTCCAAAAATCAACACGACAAGTCTGTACAGCCATCCTAACTCCGACCGAAAACTTTGACCCCATATAAGTTCGCACACAAAGGTCACACGGGGGTCAATCTATCTATATTTATGATCGGAAGGTACCTTTGACATCTGAAAATAGCATCGAAACTGTAAAAATTCCCAAAACACTTTAAGGTCACCAGAGGTCAAATTGAGGTCAAGGGTCACTCAGACGCGGGTCGACAATTGGATTACATTGAAGCAACTCCAAACCCTAACGGACAATTCGTTCTCAAGTTATCGCAAAAATACTCATTTTTTAACATTAATTGACCTTTGTTGACCTCAGATCACATGACCGTTAAGTTTCAAAATGTTCCCCTAACCAGTTCACAACTTGTCCCAAAATATCAACCTTGTCGCACATTGGCACTGGGAGTTATTGCAGTTTTAGTATTTTGTGTTTTTGGACCATAACTGACCTTTGTGGGCACCAAAAACCATAGGGATCTTCCTCTTACTATGTGCTATCCACCCACCAAGTTTGATCATGATCAGTCATTCCCTTGTTGAGTTATCGTGCATACAAGCTAAAGCGTCACACACACACACCCACACATGTTTGTGTTTCATTCAGACCGAGGACCCCATTGTATTTTCCATTGTTCAAATCCACGTACCCTAACTTTAACAATACCCCATATAATAGAATTCTTCCGAGGACGTGGTGATTCTTTAGAAATCACAACCGAGGACCTGAAATTCTTTCACACGCCAACCTGAATAAATAGGTTCCTTTGCTTTTAGCAAGGAACCAAAAATGCAGCATAAGATAGCATAGCATGTCCAGCAAAGGACATAACAGTTAGGAAACGAAAATCACCTAATATAATTTGCACTTCACGTGTGGAAATACGCACCTGAGTCCATAATTACCTCCCCAAGAAAAAAAGGACCAGAAAACACCAGTGTCTGCAATTTTTCCCTCTCCTTGATGGGGACTTAATTACCCCTCCTGATCTTTCCTTCTACTAAACTTATGTTCAAACTTGGTGGGTATATATGCCCGACCATATAAACTCGTGCCTGCATGATTGACAACGTCCGTGGTCAAGAAACCTAAAAATGATTTATTAGCCACTTACTGCTTGTCAACATGTAGGAAAAAAAGTCATTAACCCACTCGATATGTGGAGGGTGATTTGACAAATGAAAAATAAACAAGAGCTTATTACTGACCACATTCCTAACTAGAAAGAAAGGTTTTCTGAAATTAAATTCTGCTAGCATTAACAATTGACTTGAAGCAAATTAGAAACTTCTCTTGAAAACAATATCATCCAGCTATAGTGCTTTTAAGGATTTTACACTTTCCCCCTTGCTGAGATCAAAAGACCTTTGATCTTACAAAGAATTGCTGGGCTCTTGTATTCATAGGAAAGTCATATGCCAATATGACATCTAATCAAACTGCCTATCTAATAGTCATTATTAAAATTTCCTGAATGTAACCTATGCTGACCCCAAATGACCTGCACCCTCCACCTAAACAATAGGGTTTGTGTACTGCAGTTTTGTATCTGGAAATATTGTATTTACAGTTGTTCCAAGTTTTCACACCTGGTGACCTTATATGTACTGTGACCAACTTCAAATTGTCCACGAACTATACAATGAACAAGGCTATCATACTATGGATATATAAGTTCCTTTCATTTGGTGGTTCTAATGAGGACATTTGATACATTCACACTTGCCCTCTGCTCACCCCAAGTGACCTTTAACCTCCATCACAAATGATAGGATTCACCATGTTAGACTCAGATGTTTAACCACTTCAATTGATGTCTCAGATGTTTAACACAGCCAATTACCTCCAAATTAAAGTAGCATAGTGGAAAGATAATAGTTTACAACATATATTGTGCCTTACAGCAACCTTAAAGTCCACAAAAGCTTGACAATTTCATGTGCACAAGAATATCCTTTTATTCCTCCATCTCCCAATCACCTCATCCACCCCTTTTATCACCCTCCACTCTCAACATCACCTCATTCCTCCCCTTCTATCACCAATCCTTCACCTTCCCCTATCACCTGATCCCTCGCATTATCACCACTCTTCAGCCGCCTCCTCTCCTCACCCTTTCCCCTGCTTTCACTTACTCTTCACCCTCCTCATCCTCTCACTGCTTCAACCTCTCTTTACCTTTAAGTAAGTAAAATAAACAACACTGATGACACAATAAGAAATCAAACATCAAAGTGACTGTTTTTATGGAGTGTATTTCTGTTTCTCAGAATTGACAACAATCATCTTCTATTTCTTCACTGGTTTCAAACACCACATGAGCATTTTCCTGGCGGGTTTTAACATCTATTTGCCTTTCTTGGCTCTGATCTTCCTGGAGTAGAACTCAAGCTCCTTGCCTTCCAAAATGTAACCGTCTGCACGTCCACATTGGCCTGGTCTAGATGATAGACAAGCTGTGAAAGACACACAAAAAAAAAACTATGAATTGTAAAGAGAAGTCAGGGAAGACAAATGCCACATACATGCCATGTCACATACTTGCCATGTCAAATGCCACATACATGCCATGTCAAATGCCACATACATGCCATGTCAGCTAACCAAAGGCCTGCAAACTTAGGGGACAAGACTCTAAGATTGGTTGTGCAAAGTGTTTGCTCATTTCATGCGATTTCTTCACGATATCGAACACTTTACTTCCATGATTTTCAGAGCTTGGCGATGATGGTAATCAATCGACCTATATTGCTAACATCAAGTCCTTGCTAGCTTACATGCGCTCTGAGCATCAGTTTGGGGGAATGGGGCCTTCCCACGGGTCTACTATATTATGGCTGTCTGCTTGAAGGGTCCAGGTTTGTGGGCCCAATAGTCTGTAGACTGCTGTACACAAATGGTTATATATCAAAATTACTGTAAACATCGCAGACCCAAGCAGGATGACATCAAATTTCGAAGGGGTCAGTATGATTAATCTTCAGTTAATGGGACTTGCCCATTTTTCAGAAAGACTTATCGTTAAACATCATACCCCTTTGAGTAGGATACTCTTTAAACGTCACACGTTAGCAAAAACGTGTAACAAACCTACCCATAACCTAATAAAACCCCTTCCCAGATTTCCATATCTTTAATTGATCTGTAAATGTAACAAGGTACCCACTTTTGATTGTGATACCAGCCCAACGAGGTTCCTTTATTCAATTATTTCAACGCAACATACACCAGAGATTACATCAGCATTTGTGATCCTGGTTGGTGGGCGGCTTCAAACGTTTGTGAAGCTTATATTAAATTACAATTTGACACACACGTAGCGATATGATGCTTACCCAGGAGACGTCCCTGACCAAACTGTTCTTCAAGATTTGTTGCTACTTTGGCGGTTTCCTTCCTTTTGTTGTACTTTTTCATGATCTTCTTGGAGCGTTTGCGATGCAGTACTTCTTCTTCTGCTTGTGACTGAAATAAAAGATAAAAATACTGACATCTGTGTCTCACAGAAGCCTCAATGTGAGGTGGGGGGGGGGGGTATTTTTGTCCAGGTCGAAGTGTCAAGGAGAGTGAACACAAATTGGAATGTAGCCTACTTTTGCAACTCTCTAGAGCTGAAGGTTTATGTGAGGTCACAGTGGGGTAGATTCTAGTGTGTTTTATGAAGCACTCTTAACAAAAAACAGTTTTGTTTAGCCGGTCACTCGACTATTCCGACACATACTGGGATGATTGAACAAGACTACTCCATGTTTATTCTGAAAAAATTTGAGTCAGGCTTAGAATTTCACAACTTTAGTCAAACAAAATGAAGGTACTTAAAAGAGCTACTGACTTAAATTACTGTAAGTTCTCACAGGCATATTCCTGAATAATAACATACACCAGTTACTGCACAGGCTTATGAGAGAGGCTGAGGGGGACTCAATTAACTTGAATATAGCCTGATACTGAAACAGTAAAACAAGGCTTATATTAAACACAGAAATCAATCTTTCAATGACAATTCATAACAGACTTATTAATATACGTTAACATGTCTAATGTCTATTGGCAGAAAACTGCAAGTGCTATTTATTTCTGCCAGCAAACAACAAATTCCACTAGCATTTAGCCAGTAAGTAGCCAGGATTTCAAGGCCTATGAGCAAATCCTCATATTCCTTTCATCAATACACATTGCACAAACAGTTATATTTCAAAATTACCTGAGCGCGATGACATTAAACTTAAAAGAGGTCAGTATGAGTCGTCTTCAGTTAATGGAACTCGCCCATTTTTCAGAAAGACTTATCGTTAAACATCATACCCCTTTGAATACTGCCAACACATTTCTTGTAACTGTGTTGAGGTCAATAACATATTTTTTTTGGTGAAAAATATACTGCTATATATATATATATATATATATATATATATGTTGTCTATTTTGCAATTGGATGCAAGAAAAATTGACAAATTGTTTCCAGGCTGACTGACAAATGGCCATGCAGCAATTTTTTATCACCATCCTTTTATCACATTAAGAGCAATGTTCCATTCCAGTCCAACAGGGAAACAACAGGAGGATATTGGAGACCCCAAACCACCTTTCTTCATTTGCCAATGATTTACATTTCTTACTGCAGTTATGTAGTATCTTTGCATAATATAACTTTTACAGCTGTGGTATGTGGATAAAATGAGGGCAAAATGGCAAATTTGGGATGACACTACAAGAATTTCCTCAAAGATGATTTCATCCCCGCCCGAGAAAAGAACGAGTCACTTATCCCGTACCAGTTTGGCGCCCTTCTTTCTGGCGAGCGGTACTGTGTAGTGAGCTTCGTACCACTGACGGAATGGAGTGGAGTCGATCTGCACGATGCAGTTCTTCACCAGAGTCTTGGTTCGCACCATCTCGTTGTTGCTGGCATTGTACAGCACATCAATGATACGGGTCTTGCGTGCGCAACCTACGAGAAAATAAAAAAATTGAAAATACTATTAAACCTAAGTACAGAATGTAATACACTGCAGAATCATTCCTTATTTATTCGACCTTTTCTAACATTTTTCTAACATAGCTGTAAACATTTACCATCAAATGTATAGGCCACCACATATAAACCATCGACTACCATCTAGTGTGCAAACGCTTACAATGCTTAAACAGAAAATCCCGATTGCAGATTTTTTTTTTGTTAAATTCCTGTAAGGTGGCACAACAGCAGGGAGGGGCCTCCAAAGTTAGCCGGGGTCAGAGGAAACCCAACAAGTAGCAGTCAGTGTAACTATGACGTGTCATCCGCTGTGTAAAGGGAAGTGTGTCAAAACGACACACTAGCCCTAAATCAGATAGAAATCATTGATTAACATCATTCTGCTACTTAGTTCAAGAGTTCTACAAAACCAATCAAAAGAACGCATTTCCCCCTCCACATGATAAACGGGTAGGATACTGAATGTAATACACTGCAGAATCATTCCTTATTTATTCGACCTTTTCATTTCTCAATTTATACAGTTTAGCAGTCAAAAGGAACAGATGGTTGGGTTGACTAGTTAAGTTTCAATTCACATGACCGCAATTCAAAATATTCTTTTAACAAAGGATTAAAGATGAAATGGTGCCTGTGCCACAGTTTTCTAACATAGCTGTAAACATTTACCATCAAATGTATAGGCCACCACGTATAAACCATCGACTACCATCTAGTGTTCAAATGCTTACAATGCTTAAACAGAAATTCCCGATTGCAGATTTTTTTTTTCATAATTCGGGCCGACTCCAGGAATAATTTAATCCAGTATCGCATGGCAAAATGCATAGATGCAATACAGTCAAATTGCTCCAAATATTTATTTTTCACATAGGAACTATAGTACCTTAAAAGAGATAAAACTGCTGAAGAAAGGTTAACCACTTAATTACTCCCTGCTCATGCACATGTACACACAATATACATGCTGGTTTCATGACATGGGTTCCATGTCTGATGAAGGCAAGTTATCAAATTATCACAGTAGATGGTCATGAAATACAAACTATTTATATTATTTCATAGGTTTGCATGGAGACTTGTTTCAATTTGCAAGCAATGAGTACAAAGTATTTTTTTTTCACCTTCTGATCCCCAAGCAAAGTTTCCAGAGTCCAGACGGAGAGCCCTGTGTTTGATGTTACCGCCCCTGCAACGCACCAAATGGATACGTTTGGCACCCAACTGAAATGAGAAAGCAAAGCTGTTTTATACATCTGGTAACCATTCCTGTATTAAGGTGGCACAACAGCAGGAGAGGAGCAGAGAGGGGCCTTAAAAGTTAGCCGGGGGTCTGAGGAAACCCAACAAGTAGCAGTCAGTGTAACTATGACGTGTCATCCGCTGTGTAAAGGGAAGTGTGTCAAAACGACACGCTAGCCCTAAATCAGATAGAAATCATTGATTAACATCATTCTGCTACTTTGTTCAAGAGTTGTACAAAACCAATCAAAAGGACGCATTTCCCCTCCCCACTGATAAACGGGTAGGATACATTTCATGGTTGACTATTTAATAAGTATGCACAGTGCTTCCAGACGACCAGGTTTTTCTTAGAAACGTAAAACTGCATCTGAAATGTGGCCTTACTTCGAAGGCCATAGTCGCAAACCATCTGATATCTCCCAAATGAAGCATGGTTTTCCTTACGGGTTTTGGAGGAGCCCCTCCATGAAAAGCATTTATACTTTTAGGGGATAAAGATATCGATTGGGGCTTGGATTCGGTTTGCATCTTCTGAATTCAACCTCATCTTTGAATTTTAAACATGTGTACTGAGAATGGTCTTTACCAGTTTAATTATCTTCCTATTTAGCAAGGTAATATCCGAAATCAACTGCCATCAACACTGGTATTGGTAAGTGTGTGGAGGCAGTGGGGAGAGTGAGGGAGAAACCGATGCAAAGGAGGAGGGGGAGAAGGGAGAGATATCCATTACCTTTGTGTTGGCAGGTGGGCGACCCAACTCGAACTTCCTCTTCTTACGGATCGGCTTACGCCTTCCTCCGGTCTTTCGCCTCTTATGCCATCGATCCCGGGAAATACCTGATTAAATGCAGAAAATGTGATTAATATCTAGCAATGGTCCAACACTGATTAGCAGTGACAGTAACAGAACAAAGAATATTTAATAACATGATGTTCATGTTGGTGGCAGGCATAGGCCAGTGGGAACTGACCAAATGTAACTTTGATATTGCAGCCAAATCCTTGAGCTATGCAACCCTGTTGCTTAAGTTAATGGCTATCTGACCTTTTATTTTAATCTTTGAAATGTTGGCCTATTGTTTACCACATACTTCGGCCTAAGCCATGGCAAAGGATAGGTCTAGGCCTAGCCTAAAATAAAACTCACCACCATCTAACACAGTACTACTTGGCTAGCCTACGACTATGGTTTACTCCTTGATGCGTTTACTAGACGAAAAAGAACAGGTCATGCCTGCAAGAAATAATGAGATACAGTAATAGGCACTAGGCCTAACTACAGCTCTTTCAGTTAAGTGTACTGTAACGTTAGGCTTGGCTAGTAACGTACGTACTTAGCGTAAAACCATACTCGCAATGTTAAGCAGAGACGGGACCAAACTACTGGGCTACTCGTAGTTCTATTACATCTTGTGACAAACGATACAAATTGGAATTCTGTTATGACATTCGCAACCGTGGTTTATCCTTTTTACAAGCCTAGGTTATGTTGTATCAAATGTAAAACAAGATTCTGGGGCCGCAGCCTACATAACAATTTAGACATAGCCTTACACTTTTGTGTTACTACATGAGCAGTCAGTACGAAAAACAGGTAAGCTACTTATAGTCATGAATTTTAACGCTTCGATACGAATAAAATATGCTCAAATTATCCATTCAATACAGATATATTTAATATCCACATGAAAATCTAGGAAATACAACATGTTTCAGTCTCAAAAAGACGATTGCAGCGGATTTTCTACTTAAGTTGTTAAAGTTTCACGTACCCATGTTGAGGAGTTTCTGAAAAGAGGCCAGGTGGTTAAAAAACAGACGTCTCTTGAATTAGCATTTCATGTCTATATTTATTGTGAGTGCCCTTGAATACAGCTCAAAAAATTGAGGAAAAATAATTGAAGATAGCTGTTTTCAGTTAAGATTAGAAATAATTATGCCAATTTGTAATAAAAAGAAAAAGCAAATTTTTTGAGATAAATACAAATAAGAACAATAAAGGAATCATATTTTTCGAAGGTGGTGGCAGCATTTTCAAATTATAATCATTGTTAGAGGTAAATAGTATGGTCAGAATGGCGGCATCATTAAAAAAGTTGGAGCAAGACTCGAACATCGAAAAAGAAGCAAAAAAGCTGATTAAGGGGACCTTGAACCTCAATGTATTGTATCATTCGAAAATAACATGTTTCGATAAACTCATTTCGAAACTATCTTCAAATAGCTAGTTGTGTTATTTAATCTTAGATAAAGCCCGACTATAGCTTGACGGCTAAGCCCAGTATTAGTATGTAGACCAGTGTATCCTAAACTAAGTATGCATTGGTTTGTACTAGTTTCGCGAAATCTTTGTACAGTGCAGTGCAGGACCAAACTAATAGGCTAAGCTGAAAAGATGTAGCCTAAACAATACTAATTTAGGCCCCAGACTGAGTTCAAATTTGACAGCTTTCTGCTCAATCAATTTTCGTGATTCTAGGATTTAAATCCATGCATATTTGGTCTGTATGCAAAGGTTTTTCTGATGCAAAACTATCACATGAAACTGAAGACAGTTTTCTTTTTCATGACTGCTGTTCATCAATTTTTCAGAATATGTTAGTAAGAGCATTTATTTTGATATGTACACAGCCTTATTAATTACAGACAAGATTATGATTAACTGGCATAATTTTTCAGGCATTGGAAAGGCAAAGTTATTTGCACTTCTCTATCTTCTTCTCCTTTCCTTAACATTTCAGGAAGTTTCAGAGAACTTTAAGAGGTCCTTGCACTTTGTACTTTCAAATTTTAAGTTTCATCGTTACCTGGATGTGAACAGCCATGTCACTGAAAAGACTCTTAGAGGGTAATTTTTGTCTCTTTAACTTTAAGTAAAAGATTAGGAAAAGTTAGTCGAACCAGTTTAAGATCATCTATTTGAACTGAGAACACATACATGTGTGTACATGATTTTCAAGTGAGGTTGTAATTTTAATCTGTGAAATGCAGTATATACTAGCTAAAAATATAACCTCAGTGTCCACTGCCTAAATCTGAAGAAAAAATAATATTATACAATGAATTTCAGAAACAGATCTAGCCTACCCAATAGTTATGATTTTAAAATTGCATATCGCATTGGATTTGTAGTCTATATGGTATTTAATTTGAACATTCAATGGAAACAGAGATGTACAGGATTAATTAATATATTGTCTTAATCTACTATAAACAGGAACTCTGACATCAGACATAAAATTCAATTCTTTGCCATGAAACTACAAAAACATTACTACATGAAAGTGTGGGACACAACAATTTTCTGCACCTCGCAAAATGGTTTATAACCAGTCATCTAGGAGCAACCAGATGGTTATGACCACATAGATGTCCTAGCTAGTGATGGAAATCCGATTGTGTATGAATGCTGTATGTAATATACATATGTTTGAATATTATAATTATTGATGAACTCAGAAAAATGCCAGTTTGTCAGCAAACTGTGGAATGACAAACTTATAAGTCAACCAATTTTAATGCAATGCGACTCAAACTTTTAGAGTACAGTATGTGGAGAGGATGGTAATTTTTTGAAGAGGATGGTAATTTTTGGAGATGGTGGAGCAACAGCCATCTGTGATTAACATGATGGAATGACCTTGAATATAATAATTATTGAAAAATAAAAGTTAAAATCCAACTTAAAGGCATGGAAGACTTTAAAGGGTGTGAAGACTCACGCAAAAACAAACGTCTAATGCCGGTAATTTGACCTAGTTTCGAATGAGGTGTAACAGAAGTGTTAAACACCACCATCAATCCCAGAAAATACATACACAGCTTGCTACCATCGGTAATTAGACACTAGTGTACAGTCAGTACATACAGCTGCGGTCAATACCCACAGCACAGTGTACAAACGATACAGCGATGGACATCTCAGGTCCAGCTAAAGATAAAAAGTAATCACCTTTCATTACAGTCTGCATTTTGTAGCGACACAAACAAAACGTCATTTGCAAGCAACAGAAACTTAGCATTTTTAGATGGCCGCTTGCGGTTTGGGGCGAGTCTTCAATGCCTTTAAGGTTCAAGAAATCAAGATACAGTAGAAGCTTTGCACTTCAAAGTAAAAACGTTTTGATGTTTGATTTTCGACTCATGAAGGATGAAGCGGTGAATTTTAGACCCGTAGCAAATGTAAATTACTATTATTTGAAAATACTGAAATGATAACTTATTAATTACGTCTAAGTCATTTCAACAATTTTCTGCATAAATGTCATCTTATTAGGGTTAGATATTCTTATCACGAAGGCCCTTTTTAAGCTGCCGAAACCAATTGCCAGATTTTAAGTCAAGTTGAGGGGATTTGTGAAATTAATTTCCAGACTGAGATAGAACCATTAAAGTAGTTAACCAGTTACGTACTCTGTATTCCCAACAACAGACATTCTGCATAGTAGTTTGGTCTGTTTTGGCTTACAGATATTTATTTCTCTACTGTTAATTGTTGGTTAGCTACTAAACATTTAACAGTTTCTAAATATTACTATGTTTCTCATGAAAATGACCACTGAGGTACAATGGTTTAAAATTTAAAAAGGAACAATATCCTTTTGTGGCTCTCCTTTTTCTATCTTTGTTTTTTTAACTGTAACCCCTCCTTTCCTTCGGTCAAGGTAATTAGGACAATGGGTCAGCAATATGTGTATCAAGTGGGCCTAGGCTTCAAGACAGGATAAAATTGTCTCCATGTCCGAATGGTTCAATGCTGATATTCAAAACAACTGCTGAGTTTGTTCTACACAGGTTTACAATGAGAGACACAAAACACAAAGAAATGTACCATGAACTATTTATATTTTCAATCCTCCAATTATGGGAAATGGGGATGTTATAAGGCTATCAATGGCACAAGACAATAAAAAGTATCTACATTTAAGCTTGCACGGTTTCGTGAAAACTTACAACCGGTTTTTCTCTAGCAAAAAACCGAATCTGGCTCAAAAACCGGTTTTTTTTCCCCTCCTGAATTGCATTGAAAACATCCAAATCTCGATCGCTAAGCTGCGTATTTTTGAAGCTTTATCAACAGCGGGTTCAAGTCTGTTCGTTCGCAGTAAATTGTTAAAAATAAGAATAATAAATTCAAGAAACGTTAACGTTTAAGTTGGAAACATGTGTTCATGAACGTAAACGAAAAACCACCTGAGAGACGCCTTGTCTGATAACTGATAAGAAGAAAGGTTTAAAGGAAAATTACAAAGAAAATAAAATCCATTAGCGTACAAAGGAGAATTGTCACAACAGCAACAGCTGTAATTTTCAGCCATGTATGCAACATTTTTACTCCTTTAATATTCCTTGACTCAAGCCTGACGCCAGGTGTCTCTTGTGAATAATGGACTGTG
The DNA here is from genome assembly GCF_037975245.1 of Apostichopus japonicus. Taxonomy (NCBI): domain Eukaryota; kingdom Metazoa; phylum Echinodermata; class Holothuroidea; order Aspidochirotida; family Stichopodidae; genus Apostichopus; species Apostichopus japonicus. Next base: position 2,687,388 of record NC_092577.1, read on the forward strand.
ATTGTTCTAATGTTACTTGTTGCATCTTAGTTGTTAAACTCAACCCCCCCCCCCCCCGCGATTGTTCTAAAGTTACTTGTTGCATCTTAGTTGTTAAACTCAGAGCCCCCCCCCGTGATTGTTCTAATGATACTTGTTACATCTTAGTTGTTAAACTCACAGAGCCCCCCCTCCCCTGCGACTGTACATGTCGTATTGTATTGTGGATTGCGCAATGTATCTTTCAAGTTTTAACGTTCATTTTTTGAACACGAACTGTGATCAATGTGTTTGAAAAGATTTTCTCCATATCCTCTACTATTTAATTGAAGTTAAATAGTAAGAAGAACACAAAGAGGACAAACACTTTGATTGTAACAATTTATTTTGAACTGCATCTCGTCATTTGAGTGTGTACTTCTCACAACTACTAACGTTGGCCACCAAGGTCAGTTCAATACTACAAGGTCGCTTAACTGATGCACGCATATATGGGCTGCATAGCCTAATGTTAGGCCTAGCTATCCACCCTCAAGCACTGGTTATGGCATGTGCGGATCGTAGCTGACAATGTCGTCTATCAGAAAAGCTTTCTCTTGTTGCAATTTACTTTCATATTGCAAAAAGAACAGTAAAAAGGAGAAACCAAAGTCAACAAACCTTTTTTTTTCAGTTTTTGCAATTCACATTTCGGTTTTTTCCGGTTTTTTCGGTTTTTCGGTTTTCTTGAAATAAAAAATAGTACCGAAATTCGGTCGGAAAAAACCGGTTTCGGTACTAAAACCGGTTTACCGTGCAAGCCTATCTACATTACAAATATGTCAACTTGACCACACTCTTAAATATCAACTCTTAAATAAGCATACTTGCAGTTACATAACATACTAGTTACTGTGGTACTGAACACTGTACATCAAGATGCAGGACAGGTGGTATAGACAATATTAACAATAATAAGGTTACAGTGTGCACTGTACTATACACTGAACATTTAGAACTTGATACACATATTGCTGACCCATTGTCCTAATTACCTTGACCGAAGGAAAGGAGGGTTACATAATGTTAGATCTTGAATTAAAAGTAAAGCAACTGCACTGTTATTATTTTTGTTGCAGGTTGTATGAAAAGTTTGAAATTCATTCCCAGCCAAAGAAGGCCGAAAGACTTCAAGAATTGGTTCAACAATTTTTAGAAGCTCCATTGGGAAAGAAGCTTGATCTACCAAGGGTGAGAATTTTTTTCAATTTATCGCTATTATCCACAGGGGGGGGGGGGGGGGTAAGGAGGATATTTGGTTAGGATCCAAGCTGAATTCAAATGTAAACAACTAGTTGTCTGTCGGATGACCTCCAAACCTGATTTTGGTTGACGGAACAGAAATTTGGTCTTGTAGACAACTTGACAATCATTTACAAGTTTTCCTCTGCCACCCATCTCTCTGGAGATAGGCCAACGATTCATTTGAAGAGGAGTGTTACTGGCCCAAATATGCTGTTAAAGTAAGATTTGGCTAAAACATGAAGAAAATTCAATCTCCTATGTTCAGTTACATTAATCTAAAATTGAAGATTTGTTTAGGTAAAACTAGTTATAATTGTTTTTATAACTGTCTTGTTTGATTTATTTTTTTTTTATCTTTTGTCAGGTAAACTAGTCATAAGTTATGTTTTATTTGACCAATTTATTTTGCTTGAATTGATATTGATAAGTGAACCAATTCTTAGTTTGGTGTCCTTTTATCTCTATACATATTATCCCTGGTCTTAGCAGATACACAACATTATTGTCAATAATTTGTCCATTATTTTTCTCTTTTCTTATATTTTTAATTATATCAGTTAAATCTAGCTATGACTTTGTTTTTATTCCCTCACAGACTGACACTCACTATGCAATATTATCTGTCGTGCTGAACTTGTCTGAAACTCCAACAAACTCCAATTTACAAGGCTTGGCTGCAAGACAACAGGAAGGTAAAACTTTTGCTATATTACAAATGCAGTATTCCACCAATGCTTAAGACAAGAAAAACCCATTGATTACTGTGAACCCAGGGATCAATGGTAAAGCAGATTGTTCATCGATGAGAATGATAGAACACTTTGAAAGGAATTCTGCAGTTTTCTTGGAACAAGTCTGACACCTGTGAATATTGGAGTCAGCTCGATAAATTTTTATCTCAATACATTACATGTATAGAGATATTGTAACAGTAAGTGGGACTCTCTCTTCTCTTAAAAATTTTTCAGCGTCTTCATATAAAGTTCTTTTTCTCTGGAATTTTCAGAGCAAGCATATATCATATAGGCCAACAAAAGTTACTATTTTTTATTCGAGAATTTTATCTCATTCTATGACTTTTTCACCGATTTATGTCCAAATCGGGCCAATTTGGACTGAAATACAGTTTAAACACATCATTTTTGCACACGCTCCGAAACCGTTTGTAATATGTATGATTTGCTGAAGTTTCTTTGCTCATCTGTCAATTATTATTCGATGTCCATGGTTTTTATGGGCACGTGACAATTTACTTGTCAACGATTGGTTTATTTTTTGCGGTTTTGTATATTATGTAAAGCAGTATGTAGAATAGACAATAACACCGTTGTCTCATTGGCTCAGTTGTAGCATGTGATGCTATTGTCACTCGCGATTGGACTATTCTGTTTTTGAAGGGGCGGGACAACTAGTGAAAGCATCGCATCATCGCCACATGTAGCGTCATTACGCTCTTAATTCACCATCCTTTAAAGACGTATTTCTCTTCACTCTCATCTCAAGCCTTTTCAAAGTTATCTTTACGAAATTTTTATGAAAGTTAATCGCTTTCGCTTGGTAATTTGTCATCAAAGTATCGCCTTGTTATTACACGTTTGTAAAACCGAAAGGAAAGGACCAGGCTGTTTTTAATAGGTATGTATTCTCTGTTTTATCGAAGTTTCTTCTATTCACAGAAAAGGTTAGGCTAACCCATATTCTTAACATATTCTTAACCGTACCAATATGTCTCAACATTAATACGAGACATTGGATTTAACGAAGTCGATTGTCTGTTTCAACCTTTGTTGAAAATTTTTCTTCAAATCGTAGTGGTTCCGTTATGGCTACCTTGATTGTGGGGATATCCGCTGATTCTTCTTATCTAAGCTCGGGTTTTGCTAGGCCATACTACGTTAGGCTAATGCTAGTTGCTACCTTCTGTTGAACTGTATCAGTGTGTAGATCAAGCCTAGGCTAGGCCTAATTTACAATGACGATATCTATAGGCCTATAACCTGTTATCATGTTATTGTCATGTACGACCTTCCGTGTTTGTATATTGATAACCTTTTTTTTTGTAACTAGCCTAACCTTATATTTCAATCTTAGGATATTCTCAACCGTACCAATATGTCTCAACATTAATACGAGACATTGGATTTAACGAAGTCGATTGTCTGTTTCAACCTTTGTTGAAAATTTTTCTTCAAATCGTAGTGGTTCCGTTATGGCTACCTTGATTGTGGGGATATCCGCTGATTCTTCTTATCTAAGCTCGGGTTTTGCTAGGCCATACTACGTTAGGCTAATGCTAGTTGCTACCTTCTGTTGAACTGTATCAGTGTGTAGATCAAGCCTAGGCTAGGCCTAATTTTACAATGACGATATCTATAGGCCTATAACCTGTTATCATGTTATTGTCATGTACGACCTTCCGTGTTTGTATATTGATAACCTTTTTTTTGTAACTAGCCTAACCTTATATTTCAATCTTAGGCCTAGGCCTAAGTTAGGCCTAATTTTACGATGACGATATCTATATCCTAGGCTTATAACATGTAGTGTTATCAATTTATGACATTGGCGTGTAGCTTACGTCCCTCCGTGTTTGCATATCGGTAATTTTTATTTTTTGTAGCTAGCGAAACAGACCTAGGCCTAGCCTAACTCTAAGATCTCGAGACATCGGGTTTAACATAGTCGACTGTCAATTTCATTCTTTCTTGAAAAGTTTTCGTTAAAATGGAGTAGGTTAGCCTAGGCTTGTTCCGTTACGGTAATCGTGATCGCCAGGGTAATCCTCTTATTTGGGTTAGGCTCGACTTATTTTTCACTAGGCTAACTCTTTTGAACCTGATGTAGATCTAGGCCTTTGCTAGGCCTAGGCCTAGTATTTTAGTGATGATATCTTTATAATACTTGATCATGGCTGTCACAACACTCTTTTTTTTTATCTCAGTATTTTTTTTGGCTAGCGTAATCGGTCCTAGCCTAGGCTAGTCTATACCTGGGCAACTGGAAATTTGTGTGGTAGCCTAGCTAGTTTTAACCAGTCAAGACCAGGTTGGGGGCTAGGGCCTACTTACTGTCTACAGTGACTAAAGTCGATAGACATAGCTTTTTCAATAGGACATCAAGAATATGATCTACGCTAGGTCTAGCTGTATGCCTATTATAATTTGGCAGTTGCATCTTAATATTTTTTTTGTAGCTATCATAACGTAGTCCTAGTCTATCCCATTAATTTGAAATTTGTTTAGTAGCTAGTTTTATTCGGGCTAGTCTAGGCCAAGCCTAAGTCGGCTTAGGGGCTGCTAACTGTCTACAGTAACTTAGGTCGATAGACCAGCTTTCTCAATATAATATGCTAGGAAATGCTCTAGCTATTGCCCTGTCATCGACGTCCTTTCTACGTTGCATGTTATTCTAGATAACCTACTGTGACTAGTAATAGTCACATTGGTCATAGCCTAAGTTATCAGACTAGGTTAAGTTATGCCTAAGATACTGAGGATCTCTACTGATCCTATTAATATACATGCTGACACAAAGACATATAGTTATATCCAAGTTTTGGGTTGTATCAACCTAATCTATGTCTAGGTTAACAGAGGTCTGAGAGGCATAGTCCTTTCAATATAGCATTGTTTTAATAGTTATGTTAGCTTCTAATTTGGACATTAACTGTCTAGTTTAAGCATTTATATTTTTGCCAATTGCAATGATTTTCCGTATTGTTTGTCTAGTCTTAATTTAAGACAAAAAAAAAGATCTGTTTTGTACCTAGTTTAACATGGGACTAGGTTTACAGTCACATAGGTCTAGAAGGCCTACCTTTCTTGAGTCTGACAGTTGACATGGATGTTATACATTCTAGACATATAAAGATCTGTTTTATAACTTTTCTTGCATGGGACTAGGTGGACAGTAACATAGGTCTAAGAGGCTTAGCCTTCTCGAGACTGACCTTTATATATATGATGTACTATTCGTTATGTTTGCTTCTAATTTTACCATCGACAGACTTTGGTATTTATGTTTTTACCAATTGTTATGATTTTACCTTTTGCAGTAAGGTAACCTTAGTCCTTAACAATAAAACTGTTTTGTACCTAGCCCAATATAAGTCTACAAGGCCTAGCCTTTCCAAGTCTGGCAGCTAGAATTTTTTTAATTCGTGATTTTCAGTTCTAATATGGCCATTTAAACCATCAGTATTTGTTTGATTTTTAAATTATGCTATCAGTCACGACGTTTTAGGATTTGAGTCTATTAAACAGTCGAATCTTTTGTATTTAAGGCACAATTCTTTCTAAGGGAAAAAAATATCAGCAATTACAATGATTTTCCTTCTTGTAATAGCCTAGAGTGATATTCCTGTTTTCGTTTATTTACTATTGTCATCAATAAAGTCGTTTAGCCTTGGGTCCAAAGGATTCATTCCGATGTTGTTAAGGCACTGATTATGTTAAATGGAAGTGAAATCTGCAAATTAAATTTTGTAGTACAATTCATTAAGAATGTACTAATGTAATTGATAGGTGCATTAGTTGTTTGTTTTCTAGGATTTCGTGTGAGAATAATAAACCAAACAGGGTACAGCTATGTTGTTGTGATTATGGGTTCGTAAATATTCCTATAATATCTATTATGTTGCATTGAAATTGTCTAAATATCTTTTATTTAGTTAAATATTTATCCTTTGCTGTGTTGGTTAAATGTGTTATCATGTATCTAGACGCCCCTGTTGTTCACCCCTTGGATGGTTTTGAATATATGTTACGAAAATTCAGAAAACTAATTACTTTTAAATGTATACAAGAAGTTGTCATTCCTGATTGAGTGACATATATTCATTTTGGTTCAATACTTAAAAATATCTTCTTGGCGCTACAACATCTTACTGTTCAATGGCCTTATGTTATCCATAATTTCTTTTCTTTCAGATCTCCTGGTTTTCTGGTAATTGTCAAGATCCACTTTTCAAGGTAAAGTATAAGTTTGTCAAAAAGTTTGAAAATGTTGAGTTTGGTAAAATCAGCTTACTTTACAGTTCTTAAGTTTGAAACTATAGTTTGATTGGTTGGAGTTCAACAGAGGCTTGCAAAACACAGTTTGACCATTTATATAACCTCAGCTGTTTTCGCACTTTCATATAAAAACCAACCTGATCAATCAGACTTTGAAGACTTAACAATGAACTCAAAAGTTATGTTTTATTCTATAAACTAGCCTTGGTCGGCTATGCTATAAAATGCCAAGGAAATCAAAACGATCTGCTGCCGCTAAGGCCTCTTATGCCAGACATCTCAATAATACAGTGATAGGTTCCCTTCATCAAGGCGATGCAAGATTTTCTAGTGATACAGCTGGAAAGCAATGTTCGTGTAATGCTCTGGTTTCTCTTAGCTTTATCAACATCTATGATGTCATGACAACTTCTTGTATTGATAAAGTGCTAGATGAGGGTGACAAGTTGTATGGAATTTTACGTAAACAGCTACTTGCTTCTAATTCACTCCATGTGTCTGAATATTTAACTACAAATGATCTCCCAGTGCAAGTTTATATCGATAACATCTTACACAAATATAGATATTTTGAAACCATATATGGGAAGCTTTTCGATGATGGATGTGTTTCTTCAATTCTAGAGCCATTAGATATTGTCGTGCAACATGCTTTTTGTATTTCAAAATACAGTATTATGGTTTTTGGAGGCTACATGATAGCGTTGTTTAAAAATAATGCTAACAAATATGGAATTTTTGATTCCCATAGCAGGAGTGATGTAGGACTTTTGACAGAAAATGGTAAAGCTATATTGTTATATTTTTCTTCCATACCAGATCTTGTTAATCACTTGCACTTATTGGCCAAATCTCTATTTCAAGATAAATCTATTATTTTGGAGATAAGACCAATAGCAATCCAATCCATCATGTCCATCCCTTCTGCATCAGTCAATATGAATGGTTTTGAAACCTTAACCTCATATTTTCAATTTCAAAATTGCCAGCAAGAGAAAATTGAAAAGGCAGGTACAGCATCCTATCATAAACAGCACCTCACTTCCAGTTCACCTAGTTCAAAACATCAGCAGCTTTATAAAACAAGAAACAGAAGGAAATTACCCAAAGAGAAAAAGAAAACAAATCATTCCATGTCTAAAAAGGAGCCAAAGAAATCTCAGGGTCACAAAGTTTCAACAAAATCTAAAGTGACAAAAAATCAAGAAAAAACAAGTAAGAAAAGAATCAAGTCTTTTAAAACTGTAGAAGATCTTCACAAAATGTTCTATGAGAAAATTAAGAATGGTCCTATGTATGTTTGCACCTGCTGTCAGCAGACTTGGTTTAAACATTACGTTTGTCAACTATCAAATGATTCAGGGTTACCACATAACATATTGGCACAGTGTCGTAGTGGTTATTTATCAGTTGGTGGTAAAGAGTGGCTTTGTATTACATGCTTAAAGTACATAAGAATGGGTAAAGTACCTAAAATGTCTATAGCAAATCATGGAGGATTTCAGAGTAAACCAGAAGAACTCAACCTCTGTAATCTTGAAGAAAGGTTATTGTCTCCTAGAATACCATTCATGCAATTGAGAGAATTACCCAGAGGGGGACAATTGTCTCTAAAAGGAAACGTCGTAAATGTTCCAGTTGATATTATGCCAACAATTACTGCTCTGCCCAGACGTCTCTGTTTATCTGAAACAATACCAATCAAGTTGAAGAAGCGTTTAACGTACTCATCTAGTGCCTACATTGAAAATGTAAGGCCGTTAAAAGTAATGACAGCTTTGCATTGGTTGATTAACAATGGATCTCTCTTCCAAGAATTGAAAGTTCAAATAACACCAGAATGGCTAAAGGTCATATCACATGAAATGCAAGTTATGTCTGAAGAACAAGATGAAGAACAACAAGGTGAATGCATAAACGTTGACACATTTGATGAAGTTAGTGATAATGTAGAAGGGAATATGGATACACTACTAACAGCTTCAGAATATGATAGCAGTCAGGTTATGACTATTGCTCCGGGAGAAAATAGCACACCGATTTCTTTTTTCCATGACCCGGATGCAGAGTGTCTTGCTTTTCCGACAATATTTTGTGGCCAAAGAAGGATAGAGCCACAGATACCACTTCATTTCTCTGAAATATGTAAATGGGAACTACGAAGTGTGGATAGACGTGTAGCTACTTGCATACCAAATCTATTCTTCAAGTTAAAGAAGATACAAATGAAACAGATTTCTGACAAAGTTACGATCGCTATAAGGAGATGTAAAACAAATGGTAAAAAGTTTACAGCTAGTGATATTTTGGACCAGGATACGATGAATAATCTTGTAAAATTAGATGAGGGTTACAGGATTTTTAGGAGTATTAGGAATTCACCACCATATCTTGAAAAAAGGAAGAAGGACCTCCTAGCAATGGTCAGACAGCTTGGATTTCCCACATATTTTGTATCCCTCTCAGCAGCAGATACTCGTTGGTTGGATTTGCTAAAAGTTCTTGGTCAATTGGTCGACAATCGCACATATACAGATGCAGAATTAGAAAATATGAACTGGCAAACACGTAGTAGATTAGTTAAATCAGATCCTGTCAGCTGTGTTAGATTCTTTGATCATCGACTACAAGTATTCATTTCAGACGTCCTTAAATCCAATCTGCATCCAATTGGGAAAATTGTTGATTCGTTTGTGAGAATAGAGTTTCAGCACAGAGGTTCACCACATGCTCACATTCTTTTTTGGATTGAAAATGCTCCATCTGTTAACAGTAGTACCTCAGAAGAGATAATATCATTTGTTGACAAATATATTTCATGTTCTAATGTGGTAGATCCTGACCTAGCAGATTTGCTTAAACTTCAGATACATAAACATTCACGATCTTGTCGAAAAGGTGGCAAACCAATATGCAGGTTTGGATTTCCTAAACCTCCAATGCAGAAAACGATGCTATTGTATCCAATCAAATCTGAAATTACAGAAGCTGAGTATGGAAAACTTACACAAAACTTTTTATATGTCTCTAAATTATTAGCAAATGCTAAAGATGGGGAACTAAATATGACCTACGATGATTTCCTGAAAGATGTTGATCTATCTGAAGAGGAGTACATACAGGCAATCCGTAGTAGCATAAAAACTCCAACTATTTTTTTAGAGCGTACCCCTGCAGCCATTAGGGTTAATTGTTACATGAAAAATTTGTTAGGCACATATGGAGCAAATCATGACATTCAGTTTGTTACTGACCCATATGCATGTGCTGTTTATATTGTGGCATATATGAGCAAATCACAAAGAGGAATGAGTCTATTGTTGGATCAAGCATGGAAAGAAGCAAGGGAAGGCAATTCAGATGTAAGAAAACAAGTTCGTATAATTGGTAACAAGTTTGTTAATGCTGTGGAGGTTAGTGCACAAGAAGCTGCATATCTTTTGTTGCAATTGCCAATTACACGATCATCACGTTCTATTGTTTTTATCAACACATCTCCCTGTGAAGAGAGAACATTTCTTTTAAAGAGTAAGGAGAAACTTGAAGAAATGAATCCTGATGCTACAGATATCGAATGTGGTAACGTCCTGAAACGATATGCCACCAGGCCGAAAATTCTTGAACAATGGTCTCTGGTTGATTACGTTTCAAAATTAAATGTTCATTTCCCAAAAGAGTTAGAAGACAAATATTCAGATGATTATGCAGATGATCCTACATTTCAAAATGATGATGCTACAGATATAAATCTTCCCACGAATAGTAGTGTTAACATCACTTTACCTTCAGGTATAAGGATCTCGTCTTGTAAAGTTCAAAAAGTCATTCGATTTGTCAACTACAATAAGGAAACAGACCCTGAGAATTTTTCTAGAGAAAAGTTATTGCTTTACAAACCATGGCGCAAAGAGATAGAGTTGCTTGGTCGATATAAATCATACAAAGAAAGTTTTTTGTCATGTGCTAGTCAAATAAGACCTTTGATGCAGGAGTATGAGCCAAATAAAACGTTGACTTTTGCAGATTTAATTGAAGTAGGTAGAGACTACTTTGAGGATGAGTTCCCGACAGTTGCTCCTGCAGCACAACAAATGGAATCAAATGAGTCAGAGGAAAGTAAGAAAGAAAGTATTGAATATGCCTTCTATTGCCCGACAAAACAATCACATCAATCTGTAGATATAGCAAATGAGATTGGGTTACCATCTGCAAATCAAGTTATTGAGAATGTACAGAGGCGTATTTCAGATGAGTTGTTTTTTAAATTGTTGTGTTCTTTAAATACAAAGCAAAGAGAATTTTTTATGCATGTTATGCAATGGATAACGACCAGAAGAGATCCTATGCATGTGTTTCTCACTGGAGGAGCTGGAGTAGGAAAGTCAGTTGTTATTAAAACTTTATTTCAAGCTTAACATCGACAATTATGTTCGAATGAAGGTGACAGCCCCGAAGAATGTAGAATTTTACTCTGTGCACCTACTGGAAAGGCTGCTTATAATATTCAAGGGCAAACTATTCATTCAGCATTTAGTATTGATCCAAACCGTGGCTTCAACTACAAAAAATTAAATGGAGACAAATTAAACACTTTGCAAGTGAAGTATGCTAACCTCAAAGTTGTAATCATAGATGAAATCTCGATGGTAGGAAATAAACAGTTCATGGTTGTTCATCAAAGGCTTCAAGAAATTATGGGCAATAAAGAGCCATTTGGAGGAGTTCATGTAATTGCTGTGGGAGATCTTTTCCAGCTAAAACCTGTAATGGATCAATGGATATTCTTAGATCTGGGCAGCGGTTACGGACCTCTGACGCCAAACTTATGGAAACAGTTTTTTACAGTTCATGAATTAACTCAAATTATGAGACAAAAAGATGATAAACAATTTGCTGAATTGTTGAATAGGTTAAGAAAAGGTATTCATACAAAAGCAGATATCGACATACTACAAAAAAGAAAAGTGAATCAGCAAGAAGTTATAAATCCTTCTGTCCCCAGATTGTTTCCCTCTAATAAGTTAGTAAACGCCTATAACGAACTGACATTTCAATCTTCAGGTAGAGAAAAACTTTTGGTTTCTGCTAATGATTCAATTTGCTCTGACATGACGGATACCATAAAAGAGGGAATAAAAGCTGCCATACCCACAGATCCGTCAAAAACCTGTGGTCTTTTTGGTGCTCTTCCAATCGCTGTCGAAAATAAATACGAAACTGTCGTGAACGTCGATGTTGATGATGGAATAACAAATGGTAGTAGCTGTGTTGTAAAAAAATTACAATACCTTGATTCTAATAACCCAAGGCCAAGTATCATATGGGTCCAATTTGATAATCTAGAAGCAGGTAGAGAAGCAAGATGTCGTTATAGACAATACTATTCCCCTGATATCGATGTCAAATGGACCCCTATTTTTGCAATCAAGAGAACATTCCTTGTAACTAAGAGAAAGGTCATGGCAGTAAGACAACAGTTTCCCCTTAGACCAGCTTCTGCAAAGACTATTCATAAGGCACAAGGAGATACACTTGCAGAAGTTGCTGTTCATATGGGTTCAAGGGTTATGCCACATGCACATTATGTAGCACTTAGTAGAGCCACAACTATGAACGGACTCCATATATTGGAACTAAGTGAGTCGAAAATTAAAGTAGAAGAAGCAGTTAATGTCGAAATGAGACGAATGACAACAGAAGCGCCCATGATACTATGCTTTTCACCTTTGTATTCTATGCAATCATCTGTTCTGAGGTTGTGTTTTCAAAATTGCAGGTCTTATTACAAGCATTACAATCATCTTAAAAGTGACCAGATCATAACATCATCTGATTTGATATGTATTGCTGAAAGTAGATTAAAAGCAACTGATAACAACTTTGAGATACCAGGCTACATTTTTGAACGAAATGATCAACGACAAGAAAATGTTATCAGACCCCCTCATGGCATAGCGATGTTTGTATCAAATAAGCTAAAGTATTTCAATGTCATCAAATACACATCTAAACTTTTTGAATGTATGACACTAACAATTGTGGACCCCTTCTTACAAGTATCAACAGTTTATAAAGCACCATCATGTTCATTTGGACAATTAAAGGAGTTCATTCTTCAACATTTGTTCAAACAAATAGATGTAAAGAAGCGCTTTATTATTGTAGGCGATTTCAATTGCAACATTCAACATGACTCGAGAATTGTACAATTCATGACATCAACCTTCAAGTGTACTCAATGTGTTAATGAACCTACGACATCATCCAACACTACAATAGATTTAGTCTTTTCAAACATACAGATTGCCTTATGTCAAGCAATTTATTGCGCATGGTCTGATCACAAATCTGTCCAAGTCTCTGTTTAATTTACAATTAATTGTCATAACAGATTTGTCACTAACTTAAATTAATAAGTATGATATAGCCATTCCATTTATATTGTATATATGTAACCTTTCTCTTTTCAATCATTATTTTCTGATGTACAGATGAGTACCATGATGATAAACATTTTAACCGAGCCTGAGGCAAGAGGGCTCAACCACTTCTGTTATGGAGTGACGCAGGAGAGTGACATCGTCGAAGTGTTCCTTGTGACTGTGGGCAAAAGCCTATCGAAAACTTTGGGGAACAAGATCAACAAAGGGAAATTTTACATCATAAACAATTTTTCCCTCAATAAGCGGGAAGATTGTACCTACCTAAGACTGCCTGCAGACAAGGCCAAGGTGATTGTTTTCTACATATGATTACAGCAACTTATAATTACAAATAGTCTTCAATCACTAATCAAATCATTTCAGATTAATTAAACCCTCAAAGACATTTATTATGTTGATATAATTAATAATAAGTCATCTTAAGAATAAGAATCTTTTAACGATTTTATAGCATTTACACAGTTCCTTGTCTATTTCAGGTTTTCCAAACATCGAAAACATTCGATTTACCTAAGGAAAAATTAAAAGAATTTTTCATGGCCACAAAATGTACCATACCAGATGCCTTGGCTTCCCCGAAAAAGAGGAGGCTAACGATTGAGGGAACAGTGGACAAGGTAACCTATCCTCATTGAAAAGGAAAATTTCAATGAAGTTTTTAATTACAGAGACTGAAAACCCAAGTGTTGACATAAGCTTCAAATATCAGTAGTTCCTAGTGGAGAATGGATCATGTCAAATAGCATTTTTGGTCTCACAATACTGCGTCCTTGTCATTATGTCAAGCCCCTGCAATCGATCATCAATGGACGACAAGAAGAATTTGCGTCATCGATTACACAACCATTCGCTTTAGAAAGGCCATATATTTTGAGCCCTCAAGCTGTTCATAATTATTATCAGGATTGACAAAGAACAGCATCGTTACAAAGAATAGGAAATTTGAATACTGTGACAATATTTAGTAACTTTAATGTTTTGTAAGTAATTACTTCTTCATAACATTAAATTGTTTTTTGATATCTTATAAAAAGGTCTACGAGCTTAAAGAAGGGGCAACATGGAAGAGGAGGGACGTTATTTTGTCAGATGTGTCGACAAAAAAGAAGATATGCTGCAAGCTGTGGGGCCAGCACGCAGAATCTGTTGCGGGTGTCAGCGAAGGCTCCACTGTTCAGATATCAAATGTAGAGGTCGACATTTTTAATGAAAGGCATCAACTAAAAACAACCTCGCTCTCTGCAGTTAAGGTATGCATTATGCTCATATACAATTGTACCCATGCCTTCCATAGGTTTAACATGTCAAATTCAATTTCCTGAATGGTTTGATCAAAGATTACCTCTTTGTTTCATACTTCTACTTCTTATAAATGATTTTCTTTTGTGTAATGAAAAATCGATTCCGACCGGATTATATTGGTTGAATTTTATGAACTATCCAACAAAATCTTGTTCTGATCGTCCCAAAATTGGATACATGCATCCATAGTAGCCTTTGTTATAAGCATCATTAAAAGATTAGTGACCTTAGATCTCATAATTCTCATTTCATAATTTTAACGAGATTGCATCAATAAAGAGAACTGCAAACTCAAAACATGCCTGCACCTACCCTTCCCAATAATAATATAGACACTTTTATTACCTTCTCCAAACACCAGCCCTCTATATTGTTTCACATCATTTTCGCCATTTTCTTACAGATACTAACCAACCAACAGAGAAGATCTGGAGACTTTGAAATTGTAGGGGTAGACTTAGAAGAGTAAGTTATGCTAACAATTTTTTAACTTCATTAACAGTTAAAATTCTTTACGATGTCGCTCCATATCATACTTAAGAGGGTATTTGTGACGACATGCTTGTAACAAATACCTCAAGATGTGAAGCTTTGACAGTCAACAGGTATGAATAATTTATGCCATATGTGGAGGGTGGGTGTCCCATAATGAGTAAATAAATCATACAGATTATATTGCTAATGTGATGGATATTAATAAGGTCTTAAGATAAGCCAAACCCAACATTGCAATTACATGTCGTCCACATGGTGATTTATTAACACTTTTATGAGATTATTGATACCACTAATTTTGTTTTTGAAATTGACATGAATATATATGAGGAGTCTGGCTGGCCACATTTTGAAACAGGTTTATATACATGATAACTTAACAAGACAATCATTGATTAATGCAATTCTTGACAGGTGGGTGGTCCCTTTTCATTGTACTTGTACTATAACGAAGTATATTGTGCAAACCTTGTAACACTGTCGTTCAACAAGAAGACATGTATTCATATCATATTTAGTATGAAGGTGGACCAAAATAGGTACAATATACGTGTTTTTTACAGTGGAAGACAGTCATTTAGGGTCTCCCCCAGTAAAGTATAAATATTGTAAACGCAACCAAAAATACCAAGAGAGATCACTTATATATGATGTTGTTACACTACATAGACAAAACCAAAAGTTTTGTACCTGCGTTTTAGAAGTGGACCAAAATTCCCAATAAAACTTCAAGGGAAAATGGAGAAAAAAAAAACATAACAGTAATATGATAACATAACACATTTTTACCTTATCTTCTTTCTTTCTCTTTTTGTCAGAAATACAAGTTATGTTATAACTGAGTGTGGGAACACTTTTAAGATGCTCAAGTCCATTCTGGAGAAGTATGACATGTCTCCAGATGACCTATTAAATGTGATGCCGGTTAAGTGCCACTTAACGCTGGAGGGAGAAGAGATCGTGGAACTTGAACTTAAATAATCATGTCCTTTTATCTTAAGTTCAACATTTATTTTTGTTAGTTTCAGGTTTAAATCGACACTTTATAAGTTTTTTTTCATATAAGATATCTTCAAACAAACATTAGATCTACGCGATTCACATTTATATTTGTTATTTTCAGATTTTAATAAACTAAGTTTTTTTTTTATATATCACATTTCTATATAACATTTTATCTGCACGTTTCATATACTTTTTTTTCAGATTTTAATCAACTCTATATATTTTTCTTTACATGAAATATATTGATATATGACATTTAATATATTTTAAGAGTTTAATTAACATTTAAAGATATCTTTGACTTTGCACTTTGTATAATTTTAGAAAACTTCCTTTTTTTTCATCATTTGATGTTCTCAACGCCACATTTTATTTATTTATTTTTAAGTTTAGTTCACATTTTAATATATCTTTAACATTGTAGATATCATTGCTTTCTAGCCATTCACCCGACAACAATTCGCAAATTCCTTTTCGTCCTATTAAACAAGGGCGTTATCAAGTTTTCATATTTTTTATCATGTTTATTATGACCAGCAATTCCTGCCTTTTTTAAGTAATATAAAACCTTTTTTCTTATCTTTAATTCATTTGTTTTCTAACCTTTGTACTTCATAATATAATTCAGTACTTTTAAATTCATTCATTTTATATCACCTTGATATCCCTTTTCGTCTTATTAACCAGGGGCATTATCAAGTTTATATTTTTTATCATGTTTATTATGACCAGCAATTCCTGCCTTTTTTAAGAAATATAACACCTATTTTCTTAAATCTAATTCACATGTTTTCTAACCTTTTGTAGTTCATAATTTAATTCAGTACTTTTAAATTCATTTCATTCTTTGACTTGAGTAAATAAACTTTGATAAACCTTGAGACACTTTCCTGTTATATTTGCGTCAATTAGTAAAATTTCATGGTAGGATGTTGATAGTGTCACGATAGCACTATGTAAGTTTTCCCTTCAGGGTGTTCATGAATTCAAGATGAGCTCACCTAGGTGTCTTTTGTGGCCCAGGCCGCCACACTATATTTTCAAATTGCTTCCGTTTTCAGTGTATGGAATGTCAATGAAACTTGGTCACATCGTTCCGCAGATGAGGGTTGTTCAGAAAATTGAGGTCAAATGTCATTTAGGGGGTTACCGTGACAACCTTTGTAATATTTTTAAATATCTTTCCCCTCAAATTTTTTTGGAATCATATTCGAAGTTGAACTGTAGATTGTGTATGAATAATGTGATACATAATAATTGTCAAAAGTTAATTACAATTAATTCCTATTGCTTAAAATAATCTGAGTCCTCACCTTTTTCCAAAATCCTTAAATTTGTCTCCAACACTCAGTAGTGTTGTTTAAATTTGTGGTTAAGCTGTGCAGAGGAGTTAGTAGAATTAAAGCAAATTAGGGGTTGATATTAACTGTTGAACTGTAAGCATGAGAGCCCTATAGACAATCGGCAATTGCCAATTCTTAGTCTTTGACCCTGAAGAATGTAGACAATCAGCCAGAATTTTGGGAAAAATGTGCAGTTATATCTGCTCAGGTAAAGAGGGGGAGAGTTAAATAAAGCAGGTCTATGGTATTAATGGAGAGAATGGGTAAAAAGGATTTAAAAGAGGAAAAAAAAAGGAATTACAGCCAGTGGTGTGGCCAGGATTATGTTACCGAAGAGGGAGAGGGAGTATCCCTCATAGGTCCAAAAGTTTTGTGGGTCCTACATTTTTGGCTTGAAAAGGTATGAACTTCTATACAATTGGTGCTTTAGATTGTTCTAAATTGCACATCCATATCCACCACTATGAAGATATGTTAACAAGAAGATCCTTTGTATATTTCACATATCAGAAATACTATTCTATGAACATAAAAAAAAGCTAATTAATGTCTAGACCTGATACATCATCACTATATGACCAAAATGTCCAATAGAGACTGATTAAGATGAATATGCCATAAAAAAGAAGGATCTAAATTCTATGACATTACTAAACTCTTCTTGGCAACAGGCAATAACGTTAATGGTTAGACTCGCAGGTTGAATGTAACCTGCAGAGACTTTGTGGCAAACGCAAGTTCCCTATGTGATGAACCATGATTGATAATTGTATAAACAACGCAGAGATATGAAATTAATAATCAATATAACAAATTCCAGTATTGAGATACTGCATCATTGATGCTCTTGTTAATCTTAAACAAAGCATGGTAGATTTTTGTATTATGTTCAGTGAAAAGATGGACTTGCTTCAAGTCTATGACTTGTAGCAAACTGTTAATTGTCTGGGCAAGTTTTTAAAGGAAGTCCTGTTGTCAGGGACAACCAGATCACTGTTCAGACAACCGATGTGGAGGTTGTCCAGCGAACGACCAGTTGTATAGACGTCAAATTCATGTAACATTGTAGATAGTATCCCCACATAGTTGAAATTATAAATTGTTAACACCCTCAAAAGGTTGTGTTCTATTCACCAAATCTACACATCTCTTACAGTGTACACAATGGTCAATGCTATTTTTTTTTCTGACAATCAAATTTGCTGTGAATTTTGAAGATCAATGAAGCCCTTTTGCGTTGCTTTACAATAGCTTAGAATATATTCTGATATATATATGCTCTTGTGGGATTTGTTCAATATTTTGCTTTAATCTTCTATTCGTGTTAAGCCTTATAGAAGTCCTGAATGCCCTCTGAAAATTACCTTACTTAAAATCAAAAGCCGTTTCTCTTCTTCACTTGCTCGTCAACCAGATGAAGAAGAAGCTTTTGATTGGACATCGTACTTGCTGGCAGATTTGCCACCGCTGAAGAGATTTGCGGACGATTTTCCTTCGGATGAGGAGTGGAGTGAGGAAGAGGAAGAGGAGGAGTCGGTTTTAGTACCGCTACCCGGAGGAGCAGAGGGGGACCTCTCTGGAGATGAATCAACCCTCCGAGAGAGTAGCATGGGGTTGAGCAGGCTGTCAGAGGGAGTGGTCAACGAATATTGGAAGGATAAGGAGAAGTGTCTGATCTCCTCTGGTAGAAGAGCTGGTGATATACCACATGACTGGTACGTCCATGACAGACCTATTAGTCTTAACGGTCATCGGTAATCTGCCAGATATGCTACAAAGTTGGATTATGGTCAGTCATGTTCAAACTTTGATAAGCATAATTTTCATTCCACCCTCAAAGAATTTCCCCGCACTGAGATTTTGCTAGCAAATATTATATATATATTTGAAATGGCAATTAGTTTGAAAATCCAGCAAAAGGAGAAAACATTCCAGCCTCTACTAGGATTCAAATCCAAGCCTCCTGCTCTAAATGCAGTTGCCCTAACCAAATGGGCTATGGACACTGATTGTATTTCCAGAGGTCATCATTCCACTGTTGGACTTGTATTGACCAATCAAGCCCTGTTTGGTGACATATTTTGCCTTACTCTTGCGATCAATCATGATGCTAGCCAACTCCAGATCATATGTGAATCCTAAGGCTGGATCTCGAAAGAGATGGTTCGCAAAGAACTGCAGTATTTGACCGTAATTGATGCATTTTCACAGAGAGTTGTCGAGATTTTAGAAGTTGTCTCATTTTTTATCGTGGATACTTTCTTGTTCCCCAGGGTAGCCTCACAAAAAAGACTTTTCAGCGTGGACAGGTCGGAGGTCATAGCAAATGTTCATCCACTAACAGAAGATCAGGTTGTCAGGGAAACACTATGGCTTCTAATGGAACCAAACAATGGTTTTGTTTACTTCATAAAGGATCAACAAATCGTTCGCAATGATCGCATACTTGTATCGCATCTCACTCGGGTAAATTTGATTTCTTGTCCTCAAGTTTTTTATTTGTCCCTAATCATTTACAGTTTACAGTTTACTTGTATCACATCTTAATTTCAGGTATTATTTTGTTGGACTCAATTTGCCTTGTCACTGATCATTCGTCAATAACAAACCTCAATACTGCAAAGATACAAAGTAGCGTGGTTTGCTACCGCGAATCAAGGAGCATAAAAAAAATTCAGCCAGATAAATATGAATAGTTATATAGCCATACACAAGAAAAAAAATACACAAATTGTATGATAAAAGGTGAAATAATCATGAATTTCTTGCTAATCACAAAAGTTTTCAGAAAGTCATCCGTGAATTGTTACCAATTTTGTGGCTTAAGTAGAAACTTAACATTTGCATTAAGGATATCTCTCATAAGTTTGTTTTGTCCATGGTTTGAATTTTAGTCGTAAACAGGTTTGGCTGATAGTAGTATCGTTATCCTTAACCCAAGAAACCTTTGAAGGGTTACTCGCAACGTTTCTGCATTTCTACGTAGAATACTCTCTATGGCATCCAAAAACTTGTAAATAAATTCCATAATTTAGAGAACAATTGTGTCTCTCGTAACAAACGGTAACGTCATCAAGGAACTTTGCACGAAATGCAATTGACATCACCGATTAACAGGTGCAATTAACATTACCGATTGACCAGTGCAATTAACCGGTGCAATTTACAGCACCAGTTAAGTTCATTTCAGATATAATCAGGAAAAAGTACATTTTTTTGGGTGTTTTTTACAAAAACATCTACAGAAAATGTTCACGTAACTAACAGCTGTATTTTATTAATTTCTGCTTCTGTTTGATTTCATATTTTGTTTATGCTGCTGAAATTGTGTTTTGACAATTTTTTCTCTTCTTTTACAAATTTATATATTTTGTGTCCCAGGAATCTTTATCTCATCTTTTGGACGAGTTCACAGAGGTTGGAAATAAGCTCTACAGTCTCCAGTGTTTCATAGACGCTTCATTCTCGTCGTTCGCGGCCGATCGACCAGCAGGTGACATCCATACGCCCCCCTCGCATTGCATCACCGCACAGGCATTCGGTGATGCCATCAGGGACTTTCTTCAAGATTTCCGTCACGAGGTCCTCATATTGGAAAAGAAATGTGTTAGCCAAGGTGAGAGTAGGGCGATTAGTTTTTGCGGTATTTTAACCTGAAGTCAGAGTTTGATAACATCTGCAAAGAATCATGATGGGGTATGTCTTAGCTTCAGGAATCCCAGCAAGAAGCATACACAGCAATGAATAGTATCAAAGAGGAACTATTCTAAGCTCCTTTAACTGATTAAAGTAGAAATCAAGGTTAGTCTTAGCTTCAGGAATCACAGCAAGATGTGTACACAGCAATGTATAGTATCAAAGAGGAACTATTCTAAGCTCCTTTAACTGATTAAAGCAGCAATCAAGGTTTGTCGTAGCCTCAGGAATCACAGTAAGAAGTGTACACAGCAATGAATAGTTTCAAAGAGGAACTATTCTAAGCTCCTTTAACTGATTAAAGCAGAAATCAAGGTTTGTCTTAGCTTCAGGAATCACAGCAAGAAGCATATACAGCAATGAATAGTTTCAAAGAGGAACTATTCTAAGCTCCTTTAACTGATTAAAGCAGCAATCAAGGTTTGTCTAAGCTTCAGGAATCACAGCAAGAAGTGTACACAGCAATGAATAGTATCAAAGAGAAACTATTCTAAGCTCCTTTAACTGATTAAAGCAGCAATCAAGGTTTGTCTAAGCTTCAGGAATCACAGCAAGAAGTGTACACAACAATGAATAGTATCAAAGAGGAACTATTCTAAGCTCCTTTAACTGATTAAAGCAGAAATCAAGGTCTGTCTTAGCCTCAGGAATCACAGCAAGAAGCATATACAGCAATGAATAGTTTCAAAGAGGAACTACTCTAAGCTCCTTTAACTGATTGTAGCAGAAATCAAGGTTTGTCTAAGCTTCAGGAATCACAGCAAGAAGCATACACAGCAATGAATAGTATCAAATAGGAAATATTCTAAGCTCCTTTAACTGATTAAAGCAGCAATCAAGGTTTGTCTTAGCCTCAGGAATCACAGCAAGTGTACACAACAATGAATAGTATCAAAGAGGAACTATTCTAAGCTCCTTTAACTGATTAAAGCAGCAATCAAGGTCTGTCTTAGCTTCAGGAATCACAGCAAGAAGTGTACACAGCAATGAATAGTATCAAAGAGGAACTATTCTAAGCTCCTTTAACTGATTAAAGCATAAATCAAGGTTTGTCTAAGCTTCAGGAATCACAGCAAGAAGCATATACAGCAATGAATAGTTTCAAAGAGGAACTATTCTAAGCTCCTTTAACTGATTTTAGCAGAAATCAAGGTTTGTCTTAGCCTCAGGAATCACAGCAAAAAGTGTACACAGCAATGAATAGTATCAAAGAAGAACTATTGTAAGCTCCTTTAACTGATTAAAGCATAAATCAAGGTTTGTCTAAGCTTCAGGAATCACAGCAAGAAGCATATACAGCAATGAATAGTATCAAAGAGGAACTATTCTAAGCTCTTTTAACTGATTAAAGCAGCAATCAAGGTTTGTCTAAGCTTCAGGAATCACAGCAAGGTGTGTACACAGCAATGAATAGTATCAAAGAGAAACTATTCTAAGCTCCTTTAACTGATTAAAGCAGAAATCAAGGTTTGTCTTAGCTTCAGGAATCACAGCAAAATGCATCCACAGCAACATATTCCAAGCTCGGTTTACCAAACATTAAAATGTTATTGAATGGGCTTTTGGTAGACATCAGTCCTTTCCAATCTAGGAGTCTCACCTGAAATGTTAAATTGTCTGAAAATTGCTTGGTTTGATTTAGGTGTAATGCAGTTAAGTTATTTCTGTTAATAGACAACTTTTACGTTCTTTTCTGTTCTTTGTACAGATTCAATCCTTACTCTCACAACACTCAGAGATACACTTCAGCCTTGGTTTCACCAGATTGATGTAGTCTATAAAGTCTTTAGCAAGTGTCAAAGGTCAGAGGTGGCTTCCTGCTGCTCATTTGTACAGAGAATGGTATCTGAAGTAGAGCTGTCCTTATCGTCCCACATTCAACTAGCTTCAACAAATCTTACAGCTGTGAGTACCAGTAATGTTTATTCTAGTGTCAAAGGTCAGATGTCACTTCCTGCTGCTCATTTGTACACTGTGAAGGAGTATTATGCAAAAGGTCAATCGATAACAGTATGAAACTTTCAGTCATATGGATTTGCATGATCCTACACTCTATGCAGTGATTATGTACTCTAATGTTTTCCCGTCTGAAATGACTTTCTAAATTGAAAAGATTCCAAATTTGAGTTAAAATGTTGAATTGGAAGCCACCAGACCTGTAAGTTGTAATGCATAAGCCCTTGCCGGTTTATCGCTTAAGCTTTGTAAAAATAACTGCTGATTATTATTAATTATTATTATCTCAATACATTACATGTATAGAGATATTGTAACAGTAAGTGGGACTCTCTCTTCTCTTAAAAATTTTTCAGCGTCTTCAAACAAAGTTCTTTTTCTCTGGAATTTCCAGAGCAAGAATATATCATATAGACCAACAAAAGTTACTATTTTTTATTCCAGAATTGTATCTCATTCTGTGACTTTTTCACCGATTTATGTCCAAATCGGGCTGAAAACACACTTTTGCAGACCTGTTTTGCACACGCTCCAAAACTTATGTTTTATGAAAGAGAATAGAATAGAATTGTCTTTCAACAGTGGTATCGTCTAAGATAGGGTCCTATGTACTATATATTTTATTAACATTTTAAACTTTCATTTGTTGTTTACAGGTAGGTATTAATAAGTATTTTACTAGGTGTTTATGACATTTTATGGCTTTTATTTGCTTTATTTGATGTTTAAATGATTTTTCTTTCTTAAAACAACACTGAGCTGCCGCCCCTACTTTTAGTAAAAAGGTCCGTTTTTGATGATTAAGCCCCGCCCCCAAGTCTGTTTTGTAGCAGATTGGCTATGACTCATGACAGCTACCTGTTAGATATACGAAAATGGCTTCCCTCGCGACCAATTTTCTGTACTGTAGTTAGGTACGCGAGGTGTAGTGTATTGCATGCTAATTACATATACACATTCTGTACTGCTGAATTCTACGTAGTGCATTTAATTTATATTAGGCCTTCGTTTTTGTAACATCCATTTAAGGATAGTACTGGTGTTCAGGTAGCTTTTCAGAGCAAGGGCCATGATAAGTTTGTTTGATTGCCCTTCATGTATTTTGTATAATTACGTATACACATTCTTGTATTTCTGAAGGCTACTTACTGTAGGCCTAGTGCATTTAAAAAAATATATATATATAGGCCTAGGCCCCCTAGGCCTATTAGGCTTTCAGTGATAGCCACATTAGCATTGTACTGGTGTTCAGACAGCTTTTCCTAGGAAGGACCAGGGTAAGTTTGTTTGATGGGTACGTATAAAAGAGGAGCCGGCCATTGCATCACAACTTTTATAAGACTATAAAAATTGTATAAGGTTATGTTTTTATTTATAAGGATATAAGATGTATAAGGTTATAAGAAGTATGTTTAGCTTTCTTTTGAACCTGTAATGTTTGACATCAAATGTACAAAGAATTAAAATAAAATAACAAAATGGAGAGGAACTGAGGTGGCTATTAGGGGAGGAGGAGGCCACCCATCACTTGCATATAAAAGCTTGTAATCTTCTTTTTATTTTACATTATTTTTTCCAAGTCATAAATCCATGAAATCTTCATGTCAGAAAAATTGAGATGGAAAAACGTGGGTTGTTTTGATATCTAGAAGTGGACACAGTTTTGATGGTAGTCACCACTACAGTCTACAGTAACATACAGTAGGTCAATAGGCCTAGCTCTCAAGGCAGGCATCAAGAATATGGTCGAGTTGTTCGCCTCTTCTAATTTGGCCGTTGTCATTGACGTCAAACTATATGACCAAAAAGTCCAACAGAGACTGACCCAAGATGAAGGATACCACATAAAAAACAAGTTCTTAAATATTCTATGACATTACTAAACCTTGCAACGTCGTTCTTTTGACTAACAGGCAATGAGCGCTAAAGGCAAGACTAGCAGGATAAAGTGTAACCTGCAGAGACTATTCATGGCAAAGTAGCAAAAATGCAAGTTATATATTTTTTGTACCATGATTGATATTGATAATTGTAGAGACAGAGCAAAGATTTGAAATTAGGAATCAAAATTAAAACTTCCAGTATTGAGATACTGCGTCATTGATGCTCTTGTTATTATAATGTGTAATACTGTTAATACCTACACTGTATGCAGCTTTTATCTGCCTTTTGTATATGTCATCTTGAACAAGATACTGCTACATATGATTGGTTTGACCTCTCCTGAGGTAGCAGCACCTTGTGCAGCTCAAACAGGACCTATTCCCTCCCATGCACACTACAATGATTGATTAAAAGTACTCGTTATAATTCACAGGCAAGAACTCTTGTAGTTATCTGGATGAAAACAATGAGACCGTACCTGAATTTCTTGGATCACTGGCTCACTAACGGCACCCCAAATAACCCCACGGGAGAATTCAGTTTTCATAGGTGAGATGAAATTAACTAACATAATTAAATTGATTGGGGGCTTGACATATTTCATGCAGAATTTCAGTTTGAAGTGAATGTATCATAGTAACCAAAAGCCCAGTCATCCATTTGACGAGATTTCCTTTTAGTAACCTCTAGATATCTGATTCACTGTTGTTTAAGTGAAGCTAATGATTCGTGCCTAGTAGTACTAGTTTTATAATGTTCATACATTTCCTGTCTGGCAAACAATTAACAGTTTCTATGTGGGAGATGGAGATTTCAACTTGTCAACACACTACTATATACAACCCGGTTGTAACTGTAGAAGCAACGGGGGCGGCCTATGATGAAGTATTTTCCTCGCAACCAAATCGGTGTGTTCAAATGGCAATTAGTTCCTTCATCGGCCGACAAATGGATGACCCAAACCTATCATGCATGAAAGCTGAGGGAGATGAATCCCCTTGACAAACATGTGATATGTGATGGAACTAAATAACAAGTGGCACAGTTTGTGTTAGCTCTATGTGAAGCTGTATATATATGTATATAAATATATATATATATATATATATATATATGTATGTATGTATGTGTGTATGTATGCGTGTGTGCGTTTGTTTTTCTATCCGACCGAGGACTTGAACAAAAGAATTTCAGGTCCTCGGTTGTGATTTCTAAAGAATCACCACGGGGTATTGTTAAGGTTAGGGTACATGGATTTGAACAAAGGAAAATACAATGGGGTCCTCGGTTGGAATGAAACACAAACATGTGTGTATGGGTGTGTGTGTGTATGTATATATATATATATATATATATATCTATATATATTTATATATATATATATATATATATATTTATATATATATATATATATATATCGTCCGTACTCAACTCGACCACAGTGATTCTACTGGTGTGTGAATGCGTATAAAATGGCTTTATATAACTGTAAATGAGGGCATATTACCCAATTGTTATGATTGAACAGAGTGCACCCTTGGTGGTATGGACTTCGGTCTGTGACACAAGGTCCGGGATTCTTTGATTCCTACCTTTGTCTGATGAGTCCCAATAGGATGAAACCGGTCGTGAAGTGGAATTTGTCTGTTGTGTTGATCTTTATTTATTTACTATATATCTGTTTACCACTTTCTACACATTCATGATATATGCGTTAGAGTTCTTTTTCTTGTATGAGGGAGGTATTCTGGTCTGATATGTATATTTTTATATAAACACACAGACACATACATATATTTTCTCGTTTCTTCTGAACAGAGACTCCAATGTGAGTGTCCAGTCTGATAGTTACTGGACCAAATCGTTTGTACTGCCTTCGCAAGGACACTCAACAAAACACTTGTTGTCCCCTGAGGATGCCAGTACAATCATTTCGGACAGTCTGCCTCTTTTCCTCAAACCTGTCTATAAGCAGATACTTCAGGCTGGAAAAGCTATGGAACTATTACACGCGATGGGTTACTATGTGGATGAGTTTGTCACTAGGCAACCAGGTAGGTTTTTGCTAATTTTATAGAGGGCAGCAGACCATTATTAGTCTCGGAGACATTCGTGACATGCATTCATGTCGCTTTCGGACAGACAGTTGCTGTCGATGTGTCATGGTCCAACATAAGCAAGTCATGTAGCGCCTGCGTTTATTCCGGTTTTCCATGTATTCGTCTTTAAGATAGGGTGAAATGTCTGGAAATCCCATTAACGATAAATTGACTCGATTTAATTTTAATTACTCATTCCTGTCTCTAATTGATAGAAATACATAACTCCTCACTTTCCTAAAGTTCCCCTTTAATGTCACCTCCTCTTCTTATCTCCTAATAACTAGGCTTCACATTATTCCACGACTTTCAAGAGGCCACTTTTCAACTGTTGAATCGTTACCATGGTAATGTATCCAAAGAAGTTGAAGAAGAGACAGCTGATCCTGTAGTGGATCCATCCTCGAGTAGATCCACTCGACGGATTCAGGACGTGCATTCCAAGGATCCTCTGATGACAGAAGCTTTCAAAAATGTGTGCAGCATGCAGGAGGCTTTAGAGGTACAAGATGGGGGCAAGGAAGATGCTTATTCAAGGTAAAAGGCTCTGCTGTTTAATAGTGCTTGTCTAGGTTCACACTTTATAGTATAATTGGGGTAGTAAGAGATGGAGGAGAAACAATAATGAAAAATCAACCCTCCCTCCTCACCCTCACCCCACCCTCCTAAAACTTACCTAACCCTCTCTGTAATAGAAATATGTGTCATGAACAACCAAACCCTCCTTCCTCACCCCACCCTCTAAACCTCACCCCACCCTCCTTAACCTCACCCCACCCTCCTTAACCTCACCCCACCCTCCTTAACCTCACTTCACCCTCCTTCACCTCACCCTCCTTCACCCCACCCTCCTTAACCTAACCCCACCCTCCTTAACCTCACCCCACTCACCTAATCCTCACCCCACCCTCCACAGCCAGGAGACACAACCCATGCAACCATTATCATTCGTCTCTATAATAGAGATAACTGTCATGGACAACCAACCCCCCCTTCTTTACCTTACCTTACCTAACCCTACTCACCACGACACTCCAGAGCCAGCAGACATAAACCCCTGTGGTGCACAGCTTCCCCACACAGCTGAAGAAATATCTTATTTTATTAAGGCGATATAACAGACTTAATGTTCCTTCACACACAAGGCTGAAGGCTTGATCAAGTCTAAATATGACAGTAGAGAGCCACCATGTGCTTCATTTTTATCTCAATACATTACATGTATAGAGATATTGTAACAGTAAGTGGGACTCTCTCTTCTATTAAAAATTTTTCAGCGTCTTCATACAAAGTTCTTTTTCTCTGGAATTTCCAGAGCAAGCATATATCATATAGGCCAACAAAAGTTACTATTTTTTATTCGAGAATTTTATCTCATTCTATGACTTTTTCACCGATTTATGTCCAAATCGGGCCAAATAGGGCTGAAATTCAGTTGTTGCAAGCCTTTTTTGCACACGCTCCGAAACTTGTGTTATTGCGCAATCGTTAAACACTTCGCAAAAGCGGTGAAATGCATTGTAGGAGCTTAGCCCATCACTATATTTTAGTACACTGCGGCTTGGATATCGTCTGAAAATCCGTTTTAATACATATTCATAAAGCAGCAATCGAATTGCTTCAAGCAAAACTTTGAACAAAAGAAGTTGAATATTCATTAAATATCTGTTTGCGACGATGTCGGACTCACAATGTGGATGAAATTCGGAAATTTCTTTGCCTCGGCTTGAAAAATAAAAACGAAACGTAAGTAAAATCCTTTCATCTTTCGAATTGCACATTTTCCGTTTTCAAGAAAGTACCACCTCCATCGTCTGGTCGATTGTTTAAAACAAGTTAAACAATGATTTGAGGCTAAATTCGGAGTTGTTCCAGCATTCTGGGTTGAATTAAAGTGACATTTTTAAGGTTGCACTTGTTAACGGGCATCAACGTATCCTATCGTGGTTAATTGCATATGTACATATATATGCACGTTACCATAGTGTGTAGCCTAGGGTTATAGTTTTAAGTATTCTATAGTGCAGTGTATTCATATTACGGGACCGTGTGTTTATGAATTATGATGTTTGCTTTCAAGACATTGTTTACGAATACAATGTCGTTGCCTTGAATTTTGGAGGACCTATATAAGCACTTAGTAGTAGGGTAGTGATAGTACAACTACACAATACTAAGCCTATGCTGATATTATTAGTTTACTACTGACTAGAACTGTCACTGGTGGTTTTCAGCACTGGCAATACCTTCAAGCCCAGTACATATTATAGTAGCCTACTTGAAAATTAAATAAGCTTATATTAAAAAAAGTACTGCCTTGGTCGGCTCTGGTTAGTTCTAAGTATAGTTTTACCCTTGTGTGATTTTATCCGGTGTACCCAGATACATAGGCCCACCTGCTAATTCTGGATAAAGTCAGTGACAAGTGAACATTGGTTCTCTACTTTGCCCAACGGATAAGTGTGCACTGAATTTTCGTACAGTGTTTGCAACGCATTTTGGCAGTATTCTTTTGTTTGTGAATTCATATTGCAGTTAATTTTTTTTTTTTTTTTAGTTTTTGGTTGTGCATGTGCCTATTTCACTTTGTTTCGAAGTTCTTCACCCTGTAATGCTGTCTGTATGTTTCTGTCATTTTCAGAGAGAAAATGCATTTACAAGTTCCACTACAAAGTGTTATGTAATATGGGCTTGTTGCATTTAAAAGCAATGTGAAGTCATTCGTCATGTGCCTAATATATTGTCTCCTATTATCCAACGTTCTGTTAACATTTATTTTTGTTTTCTTTCATTTTCAGGACTCTTTCTGCATCTGCAGGTTGGATTCTCCTACGTGGGCACTTGGGATATAGTAACTTTTTAGACTTCTTAATTTAATTCAGTACTTTTCACGCCATTTCATTCTTTGCCTTGATTCAATAAACTTTGATTAACCTTGAAAAAGCCCATTCCTGTTATATTCTTTTGCACTAAATTGTACATTCATATTCACCAGTGTGAAGAAAAATTAACAAGAAGTTCCTACATAAGATGTACATTTCACGTATCCAAAGATACTTTTCAATTCATCACGAAGATAAGCTGATTGATGTCTAGGAACCTGATACATCATAAACTATATGACCAAAAAGTCCAACAGAGACTGACCCAAGATGAAGGATACCACATAAAAAACAAGTTCTTAAATATTCTATGACATTACTAAACCTTGCAACGCCGTTCTCTCGACAAACAGGCAATGGGCGCTAAAGGCAACACTCGCAGGATGAAGTGTAACCTGCAGAGACTTTTCGTGGCAAAGTAGCGTAAATGCAAGTTCTGTATTTGTTGTACCATGATTGATATTGATAATTGTAGAGACAGAGCAAAGATAGGAAACTAGGAATCGAAATTAGAACTTCCAGTATTGAGATACTGCGTCATTGATGCTCTTGTTCTTATTGCTTTTCCCTTTATCCACTACAATGTTTATTTCCTGTAATTGAGATGTTGTTTTTCAAATGCTCAATCAAAAATACGGAAGTGCTTAACATGATGAAACGATGACACTGGTTTCAGTGGCAACACCCTCTTACATTCTACCTCGATATGATGAAAATCAAAACACAGAAAAAAAGAACAAGTTACGGATCCTAGTGACATTAAGACATCACAGATTTACAAAGGTTTACACAGGTTTACAGCTCCCAAACATTAATTCTTTACGCTACAGAATCTCTCAAACAGAGAGATTTTTCTAATCTTGTTGGGGGAGTTGCTCTTTATGAGGATCCAACAGTCTTTGACATGATGTATAGTTTGTGTTTTTTTTCTCTTTGAATTTTGGCTTGCATCGTTTAAACTTTGGGATGACACATCCTTGGTTCACATCCTTGCATCCAGTATTTTTATCAAATCATGAGTTTGACTTTATGGTGTCTCAATGTTTTTTTTATTTCTCTCGGGACTGTCCTCTCTTCCTTTTTTGAAATTTGGCTGTCTAGCTCAGTCCACTACTTTGTTCTTTACTGGCATCAGTTTGACTTTCCGCTATAATCTCAATTTTTTCCTTCCTCCTCAGTCTGATGTTACCTGAAGATGGTTTCATACCTCCACTGGAAATCCTTCTTCACAGAGGTCTGAATCCGCTCATCTTAGACCTCTGTTCTCGGATCAATCAGAGGCTGTTGGAGGTATTGAAGGAGCAATACCATCTGTTTAAGTACCTCTCGGACTTAAAGGTGAATACTAGACCTTCTTGTTTGATTCACAGCGGTATAATGCTCCATGCAGGCTTCACTTTAGACAAAAAACTAAATCTGAGATGTAATGAAACAGTTTCAACTTGTTAAGTTGATTAAGTGTTATTACTACAACTTATTCCTTTTGAATTTGAATAGGTTTTTTTTTTTTAGTCCTTTCCAAATCTTAAATTTATTTTATTTTATTCCTAGACTCTGTAACAGAAGCCTTCTCTAAAAATATAACCTGCATAATTGTATTTTCATAAATCCTTTCCATTTAATCGTGACCTTGTAGAAATATGAATAGATCTTTGTTAGGATGTATAAGATAGCCTGCGGTCCCTTACAATTCATACTTTTTGTTTGTAACAATTTGGAAAACCCCAAAGGGGTTTTTAACGAGTATTTAACAGAAACAGAAACAAACCAGTCATCCATGATGATCTTCTTATGTTACAGAAATATTTCCTGTTAGAGGCAGGCGACATCATGAATGACTTCTACAACAACCTCTTTGATGACTTGGCTAGTCGCGAGTTTGTTAGAGACGTCCTCTTCGAGAACCTCCTCAATTCAAAGTTACAAGATACTCTGAGGTCTAGGTGGAGCGAGGACTCACAACGGTATGTAGAATATTGAAGAAGAAGAAAACCCTCTTAAAAGCATTGAAGACTCGCCCCAAATCACGTGCAGCAATCTGAAAAAGTTAACTTTCTGTTGCTTGCAAATGACATTTTGTTTGTATCGCTACAAAATGCAGACAGTACAGTAATGAAACGTGATACCTTGTTATCTTTAGCTGGACCTGAGATGTCCATCGCTGTATTGTTTGTACACTGTGCAATGGGTATTGACCGCAGCTGTATGTACTGACTGTACACTAGTGTCTAATTACCGATGGTAGCAAGCTGTGTGTGTGTATTTTCTGGGATCGATGGTGGCGTCTAACACTTCTGTTACACCTCATTTGAAAGTAGGTCAGATTACAGGCATGAGACGTTTCTTTTTGCGCGAGTCTTCACACCCTTTAACTCATTATTGTTAAATAGGATACTTTTGTTGTTGCAAAAGCTTTACAGAAATGATACCATCAAAGATCTGGGACTAATGTGGCCTAGTTTTTTGGGGCTCTCAAGAACCACGTACTGAAATCTTGGAAAATATTGATCTTTATGATATTTTACCTCACCATATGGCATTATTCAAGAGAGCAGTATCTGCTTTTTTTTTATTCTATAATTTTAAGTTTTTAGGGGTGAATAAAGTCAATTTTTCTAAAGGAATGAAGTGACCCAAAATATTTCGGAAATTTTCTTCTGTGAACTTACCCCCCAGCTTACCATTTTGAATTATATTCTAGGATACTAACTTCATGTAATGTGGACAGAATATGTTGGTTAAAACTGCAGTGTGCAACTACATGTGTGTACAATGGTACAGATAAAAAAGTGCCAATATTTCAACCATCAAAGCTACTGCAGATGTGTTAACCATGACAGCAATGCAGCATATGTCATAAACTTTCTACAAGCGATTGAGACCGTAATTTTTAACATTGAATATCATCTCTAATGCTCCCCAGAAAAATTTCAGTTTTGTTAGAATATCTCATTTTCAGTAACAAAACAATTCTATACTGTAAAATCCTTACCAGTGAATTAAATGGTTGCTGCTTTGTCAATGTGATGACTGATTCCTGATACCGTCCTTTACATGTTTCTGCATTAGTCAATAGATAATCCTCTTCATTTTGGTGTGCACAAGTTCATGTATATTAACATGTATGGCTTACCGCACTATGAATATGTTTCGGCATCGTAACCACTTAACGTTTTCATCTTCTGGTTCTTTGGTGTCGATATTGTTTGACATTATTTTCATTTTTTTTCATAGATTATTTATCATAATTGAATCGAAAGATGTTCTGGTACAAGGTGGACTATTCTTCAACTCTATGAAGCTGGACTATAAGGTTCGTTTTTTTTCCTTTCCTGAAGCTGGACGCTAGCACTTGTACGTAACCTATATTGAAGCTGGACTATAGGAGTTCTATGTAACTTGTATTGAAGCTGGACTATAGGATTTCTATGTAACCTGTATTGAATCTGGACTATAGGAGTTCTATGTAACTTGTATTGAATCTGGACTATAGGAGTTCTATGTAACCTGTATTGAAGCTGGACCATAGGATTTCTATGTAACCTGTATTGAAGCTGGACCATAGGATTTCTATGCAACCTTTCTTGAATCTGAACTATGGGATTTCATTGTAACCTTTACTTATTTTTTTTTTTTTATTATTATTTCTAAGATGTATTGAGATAAATATCACTGCTGTTTGTGATTTTTCATCGCTGTTTCATTTTTCCTAGGTTCCTTGGCCTATTAACCTGCTAATAACTCCTGCATGTCAAGAAAAGTATAACAAAATATACCAATTCTTACTGTCCGTGAAGAGAGTAAAACACTGTCTTGAGGAGATCAACTTTAAAGGTTTGAAATATTTCTTGAAGAATGCATCAATTTCATTTAAGACTTTGCTTATTATTGGGAATGGGCAAACTGGTGGGGGTGGGTTTTTTTTTTTGCGAGGTGGGGGGTGGTGGCTGTTGCCATGATATTATATTGAGAGGAAAAATAGAACCAAAAGAGGAGCTATTTGATTGGCTTATAAGCTTACACCAGCCTTGAACCTGTAGTTTAGTCTCATTTTCATGTTTATTCTGATAAAACATCCAACAATTTGTGGTAGTTTGATCATTTTGATCATATTTGGATTTATGCTCAGAAATCATAGTAGAGGGCTGGAACAATCAAGTTTAAATACCTGCTTTTAAAGAGATACTCCGGTAGCTGTATTTAATTGCTGTATAAATAAAATAATGAATTGAAAAAACATTCAAAATTCCGCTTTTTAGGTCAAAGTCACATGCTCGTATCATTTGTTAGCATTGGGGATTATCAACAAACAGTGTGAAATCCTTTTCAATTAAAGATAAATGTTTCAAGGTCAGCCACTGGAGTATCCCTTTAAGTAATCTCAGGTGGTAGTATTGAAAATTGTAGGCACTTCCCCTTTAATGCCTTCAGATCTTCTTTGATGCATAAACTAACCAAACAAGCATCCCTGGGGGGGGGGGCCGGGGTCACAATTATAACATACAATGAAGTGTCCATATCAGGACCTGTCCGTCATTCAACTACACATATGTATTTTGGGGGGGGGGAGGGGGTTACAATAATAACACACGATGAAGTGTCCATATAATGACCTGTCAATCATTCAACCATTGATTAATTAATGAATATTCATTTTCTTTGTTCGTTCTGCTTCCACCAGCACATTTAAGAACTATCCAAGATGGCCGACATCAGGATGCGACAGATAATTCCCACCGTCCAGACGGCAGCATGGTCACACCGCCCTCGCTTCTCCATCAGTTATACCTCTTGCGATTCAGATTGCTTCATTTTGTCGTAGCTGTCCACGATTACCTCATGACAAGGGTAAGACCATCAGGGGGGGGGGGGTTGCCTTAGTAACCCTGATGATGTAGCTACGCTAGTCGGCGATCATCAGTCTTACCGACCAGCATTGGTCAGAAATAGATGCCTATCCAACCGACAACCAGTACTTAAAAGTCCATCAGTAGGGCAGAATTCAAGACATTCTAACATATTTACCCAAGTTAGTCGGGACATTGAAAACTATAGACCATCATTCTACTTGTACTGGCTATGTCCTTGGTCATGGCAAAGCATTGAAAGATATGTTAATTAAAACACTGTGTAGAACTTTGAATGATATCGTGAACTATATTGTAGTATTTCCTACACTGTGGATAATATCGTGAACTATATTGTAGTAATTCCTACACTTTTTGATAATATTGTGAACTATATTGTAGTAACTCATACACTTTTGGATGATATCATGAATTGCAGTAATTCCTACACTTTTGGATGATATCATGAACTATATTGTAGTAATTCCTACACTTTGGATGATATTGTGAACTATATTGTAGTAATTCCTACATTTTGGATGATATGGTGAAATATATAGCTGTAATTCCTACACTTTTGGATAATATCGTGAACTATATTGTACTAATTCCTTAATTTGGTACTAGCACTAATCTTTCCACAATTTAATCAGAACTTGAATTAAGCTCCAACATAGGACAAGGCAACTTTTTACAGGTAAGTTAGAAATTGCTTTTGATTTTCATAGAAATAACTTTAAAAGACAGTAAAGGTTTAAAAATTAATAAATAGCACCAAAGATCTGAAGAAGAAAAAAAAGAAGGCAATATTATTGGGAGGAACCAATTAAAGGAATGTTTAAGAAACAGGAACGAGTCATAAATCAATACATCCGTCACAAATTATTTATTTATTTATTTATTTGATTAATTTATTTTTACTCTGGTAGATTTTACATACGACCAGCTTAGAATTCAAAGACAGTTTATCGTCAGCCGAGAGTCTAGATGACCTGATTTCCGCCCACGATAGGTATCTGGCAACCATCGGCGAGCGTTGCTTACTCCATCCTAAGCTCAGCATGATCAGAGAGGCTGTCGTGAAAGTACTAAACATGGGCATGAAATTCCATAGAAAATGGATGCTAGGAAAACATACTTTCAGGTGATATGTACTTAATATTCTCACTGTTTCACAGTATGACAATATCAGAAGAAGAAGAGGAGTATGATCTGTATTTAAGCGGACAAAGTCCTACCAACCCCCATCCCCCCGCCCCCTCCTCTGCCACCCAACCCCCCCCGAAACACACATTCCCATAGAGACAATATAAGAGGAAGAAGAGTATGATCTGTATTTAAGAGGACCTAAACCTACCACCCCCCCCCTTCTGCTCCCCCTTTCTACCACGCAATCCTCCGGCACACAACCACACACTCTCTAACTCCAATTCCCATAGATTTGTCTAATGATTATTTTGAATGCTTTAGACTGTTTCTGACCCATAAATGTATTTTAAGATTTTGTTACTGGTCTACAAGTCCAAAATATGCAGCATGATGTGTAAATTACACAATCTCCTTCTGGGAGACTGGTGAATCTATAGTCGTGTTTCCATCTTCTCCCTTCACGGAGAAGCACACCGAACTCTTACCGAGAAAAGGTTTTTGACAAGAGTACTGACCATTCGCTAGTTTTTATTTTTTTATTCCAAGTCAAAAAACCACCTCTCGTAGTGGAGCATCTCAATTTCAATATATCATGTCCTCTCATTAGGATTTTTTCAATCTCTTTTTGTTAAGTCTGTCAACATCTTTCGTGAGTGATTTTTGCTCTAATGTCTGTTTTTGCTTCTCAGTTTGGAGAGCCTTGCTGCCATGAATAAAGAATTCACAAATTGCAGCTTTTTCCTGTCCAATACGTTACACACCGTGACCAAGAAAGGAACATTCCCTCACTGTAAGTGGCCTCCAATGTTCATGTAAAGCAATATAAGTAGATGAGTTTGCCTTTCATAAATTCTTTTCTGAATGGATTCATTCGAGCCACACCACAAGTAATTTTGGGGGGGGGGGGTATCGACGCAAGAAGCACAAGTATTTGATAGTTAACCTCAACTATTACCTTGTAGTTGACCCTATGCTCACATTGCAAAGAAGAGCCGCACCAAGGCTGGGCAATGAATAGGCTTGTTTTATATCGCAGTTCCTTTCATTGAACAGATGTTGTTTGACCTATTAAAGCAGTTTAATTTTAATTTGTCTTCCAGTTTAGCTGAAAAATTTTTTGTTCTGGTTTCAAACCAGCAGGTTGATTGTCAATTATACCTTGCAGCTTATAAATTCTGTTCTCTGTAGGTACATATTAATCCATCCCTGTTTTCATGTAATGACTTCAGTATGTAATATTACCGTTCTGAAAACAATATAGAATTGCCATTCCCTTTTATATACTTTTTTTTTTTTTTTTAGTATCGTTTAGTACGGGTGTTTTTTATATTGTTGCTTTTGGCTTTTTACATTTTTTGCCTTATTGGTCCTATATATTTAATATTTTGGATTTTTGTTACTATTTGGTTCTAGGTTTTACATTTGTTAAGCGCTTTGAGCAGCTTTGCTGAATATGCGTTATATAAATATTAATATTATTTTTCATCTTTCATAGTGGAATCTTTGTCAGTGACCATTGGTAGTCATCAACTCACGGCTGACCCTCACAAGAGAAGAGATAGGTGACCGGTCCAGAGATAGGTGACCGGTCCAGAGTTGCTGTCCATGAGATATGTCCAGACTTTGTTGGCTGGCCTATCGATACATCCAGAACGTTTGGCCCAGTGATCGCTCCCAGGCTTGTCGGCTTAACTGATGGATTGATACAGTTTGTGAAGGGTGATACGCCAGTCCAGGGGTGTTAACAATGTGACTCACGTTAGCGTTATAGGGAGGTGAAAGTTTGAAGAGAGTCAGAACAATTGGATTAATTCAACCTTTTAAAGTTAAATATTAATTAATTGGATTGATTAGAAGGGTACTTGGAGGAGGGGATTCAGGGGTTCAGGTGGGGTGGGGAGGGGAGAGCTTGCAGTTGCACCCTGCACTTGATTTCACAAAATTACATTGAAAAGTCATATATGTTAAATGCTGAGTAACTTATTCTTGATTAATTGTGAAGCATGGTATATGATAATGGAACAAATGGATGTAGAGATAAACAGATCATAATAGAAATCAAGATTGGGAGTTACCAAGTTCATTGAGTTGTCTGATCTAAGAAACCTCTAAAAGTTTTTTTTTTAAATGCTTTCTGAAATGTGTAACCCTCTCAGACAATTGAAACCTATGTTCAGATTCATCATTACTAGCCCCAGTCAGGAATCATTTCATGAAGGATAATTTTGATTTAAATATTGTTGCCA
This sequence comes from Apostichopus japonicus, assembly GCF_037975245.1. NCBI lineage: Eukaryota > Metazoa > Echinodermata > Holothuroidea > Aspidochirotida > Stichopodidae > Apostichopus > Apostichopus japonicus. The sequence goes on from NC_092577.1 coordinate 2,725,010, forward strand.
GGGTAATTACCCTAAGCAGCAGAGTTCCTGGGGTGGGGGGTAAGTTTGCAATGTGATGGACAGGTCCAACTAGGCCATGGGCACTGATTGTATATCCAGAGGTTGGAACCTGCAGGACCTAAGGAAGGTGGTCATTCCACTGTGTGTGTGCATGTATATATCTATATATATATATATATATATATATAAGTTAAAAGTCTTCAACTGTTGAGAGGAAATATTGTTTGGAAAGAAATTAGCTTCATACAATCTCTATATTGAATTGTTTAGTCCTCATTTCTCAACTAAATGTACATATAGCCTTTCCCTTATAAAGACAATCCTTTATCAACTTTAAAAAAAAAAAATTCAAATTTATATATAGCCCAGAGACATTACAAAACTCATCGCCAGTTATGATGACTTCCTTAATAGAACTGTGCGATCCATCTGTTACAATAAAAGCATCATCAGTATCATTGGAAATTTTGAACGTTTGGTTCAGAATTGAAATACCATGAATATTATTGTTTGAATTAATTTAAGGTACTTAAAATCTCAGTACAAGTAATAGAAAGGTACGGACTAAGTGGACACATTTGACGGAAGCCCTTAAACTCGGAGGCAACTTGATGAGAATGATGGCAATGTCTTATGCATAAAGTCTCAATCTAAACAGTCGAATACTTCCGCATAATCCAGGAGACGCTGGATCAGGGTAGTTGTCACAATAATTGGAAATGAAATAGATATCAGATGATAAAAACTATAAACCCAAACTAAACAATAAGAGCAAACCATAGATACTGTAAAATCCAGATTAAGAGGAGCAACATAAAAGAATCTTTGTATATCCCGGTGTACAGACTGAACGAATTCCTATATCTGATTGCTCGTTGCATTGAAGGATAGTACAGGGAGTGTGTAGTGACAGACATTCTGTGGAGATGCAAGCACTAACAAACGGATAGTACAGGGAGTATGTAGTGACAGTCTGTGGATATGCAAGCACTAACAAACGAATAGCACAGGGAGTATGTAGTGACAGTCTGTGGAGATGCAAGCACTAACAAACGGATAGTACAGGGAGTATGTAGTGACAGTCTGTGTAGATGCAAGCACTAACAAACAGATAAGTACAGGGAGTATGTAGTGACAGTCTGTGTAGATGCAAGCACTAACAAACAGATAGTACAGGGAGTATGTAGTGACAGTCTGTGGAGATGCAAGCACTAACAAACGGATAGTACAGGGAGTATGTAGTGACAGTCTGTGTAGATGCAAGCACTAACAAACAGATAAGTACAGGGAGTATGTAGTGACAGTCTGTGTAGATGCAAGCACTAACAAACAGATAGTACAGGGAGTATGTAGTGACAGTCTGTGTAGATGCAAGCACTAACAAACAGATAAGTACAGGGAGTATGTAGTGACAGTCTGTGTAGATGCAAGCACTAACAAACAGATAAGTACAGGGAGTATGTAGTGACAGTCTGTGGAGATGCAAGTACTATCAAACAGATAGTACAGGAGTATGTAGTGACAGTCTGTGGAGATGCAAGCACTAACAAACGGATAGTACAGGGAGTATGTAGTGACAGTCTGTGGAGATGCAAGTACTATCAAACAGATAGTACAGGGAGTATGTAGTGACAGTCTGTGTAGATGCAAGCACTAACAAACAGATAAGTACAGGGAGTATGTAGTGACAGTCTGTGTAGATGCAAGCACTAACAAACAGATAAGTACAGGGAGTATGTAGTGACAGTCTGTGGAGATGCAAGTACTATCAAACAGATAGTACAGGGAGTATGTAGTGACAGTCTGTGGAGATGCAAGCACTAACAAACGGATAGTACAGGGAGTATGTAGTGACAGTCTGTGGAGATGCAAGTACTATCAAACAGATAGTACAGGGAGTATGTAGTGACAGTCTGTGGAGATGCTTGCAAGCGCTAACAAACATACGCCAATATGTTTCGTCATGAAATGTGTACTCTGCCCTCTTAAAGTAAGTTAACAAGGTTTCATTATATACATAAAACTACTTATATGAAGAGTTTTATTTTTAGTTGATCGGTACCGTGGCCGAACGGATAACGGCGGTGGCATTTGAATCAATGTGGCGTAGCAATCGGGATGGGCCGGATTCGATACCCGGCCGGGTCGCGACTTTTTTCCCCAAACAGGTTTGCAATTAAGATTTAAGCCAATCAGACTGCTCGTTACGTCAGCACCAATAATGACCATCGCTTGGAAGTTTCGAATACATACACTGAATAACACTGACACTTAATTAAGTCTAGTTACGGGGTTTTCCCTTTAAACGCCATAACTTTATGCTTGGATCACATGTTAACCTTACTTATGATACTGCACTGTGTACACAGTTATAATACATATAGACCTATAGCACATATGCGAAGCACCCTGTACGAAACTTTCACTGTGCGATAGTATCGATTAATGCCTTCACAGAAAACTTCGATCAAACATCGATAGTAGATGTATGTATGTATTTTAGATCCTCCTGCAAGCAGGAACTCGCGAAGAAGCCATCATAGTCTTATCAAAGCCGCCAGCTGACCGAAGTCAGTCTCTTAGATTTATATTTAACGTCCATGATTATGAATTGTCAATTGTCAACAACTCTGTAACTGGACGACATACATTAATCTTGGAGTGACTCGAACTCGAGACCTTATGATTGAAAGGCACCGGCGTTAACCACTGAGATAACACTCCACTCCACTAGATGATACAATCATAATAAACTAGTGTGCTAAATATATATAAACCAATTCCAAAGTTTCGAAAAGCTTCGGGTAATTTTGAACGGGTAAATCCGTTGCAACGAATGGATGCAGACATTTTGGTAACCTCGAAGTGAAGGCTTCTTTGGTGATGACGTAACTTTTCCGACCAATCATGAGCGACTATTTACACACAATTGCAAACCTGTTTGGGATATAAAAAAAATCGCGGCCGGGTCATACTAAGGTTGGTTTTTCATCTTAGAACAATCTACGGTTTTCCCATCTGAAATGACTTGCTAAATTGAAAAGATTCAAACTTTTGAGTTAAATGTTGAACATGGAAGCCACCCCACATGCTATTTTTACGAATTTATGTCCTGTTCCTCTTAATAATAGGCTATTAAGCTAGCAGCTTTACGAGATAGTGGCAAATCAAAGCAGGGAATACAGGCATCGAGAGCCATGGTCAGGGAGCGACTTTTTTAACTGCAGTACTGTTTGTCAATTGGAGCTGTACTACCCAATCAGATTTAAGTATTTTCTGTGACGTAATATATTGCATATTCATAAATTACATGTAACCAGAATCGCAGTCGTGCAGACATACATTAATACTTCGTACAACATATATTTTAATCTCCTAATATTTCCTTCAACTTTGTTCTGACATATTTTGCTATATTCAACATCGAATGGTTCAAATGAAAGGGATATTCCGGTGGTACACCATACAAGACTAATATGAAAGTCAAAAATGTTCCGCATAGGTTGAGACACGATCTCAATCTATTGCCCCATAACGCGAGATATTATTGATTCAATGTAACCTATTGTGATTGGTTGAACCTTCCTTGAATTGGGTCACAATAGGTGGTCTGTCTGGGCAAGATATATCTTTTAACTGTCTCTTATAATGTATCCTTCACTACGTTTGGAATACTTCCTTAGCTGTCAACTTTCAAATCTTTAGTTAGAATTGCATCAAATGCAACTTTCTTGTAGAAATATTATTTTCCTCTATGAACTCATGATTGGATTTTTAGGTACATTGCCCTTGTAGACACAGATGAATGCAAATGCAGAATATAGGCCTAAAATGAAAATAGGGCTGAGTCTAACACAAAATATTCAGAAACGCCTTTGAACTAAGGTGTCGCTGTTTGGACGAGTTGGAAAATACCGGTGTGTCCTCATTTTCTTTCTTGTTCTTGGTAACATATGTGTACATGTTCAAACCTGAGGCTGTCTTGCTATATTGGCCCCAAATATGCTAGATATTCAAGTATGGTCATCTTTGGGTAAAATGCTTAAACTGTACCTTTTTAACAACCTTCGGGAAAATTTTCCTCACTGGGATATATTCAGTCATCTTGTGTGTTCCTTAAGAATGTCTGAGAACAATTTGGAGAGTAAAGACATCCGGGAAAGTACTTCTGAAAACTTCTAGCAATTATAGCGTGCCATAATTTGGGGCCTATACTGACTACCTTTAAAATCTTGGTCAGTAGTGAACAAACAGCATATGGCCCCAGCTGGTAACTGACTGCCTCACTTATGTAACAATATATGTAAGACTCTGACTATATACCGGTTCTGAGTTGATTTCATACTTGACTTTCTCTCTGAATACTGTCTGCAATTTTCCCGATTTTAAGGTGGCAACCACAATTTTCTCGGATCCATCTTCCTCGAACGCTGCTAAGCAACGTGCATCTCCTTCTAGAGGTATTGTTGCCAATAATTCAAGTCCATCTTCGCTGTACTGTGATAGGACTCGTCGCAGCTGGCCAGCGACGCTATGTAACCAAATGATGTAGACAGAATTATTCATATCCTTACATACGCTGAGTGGTTCCCATACACCTTTCTCATCTTCTGGTTTGGTAAATGTATACATAAGCTGCGATTCTCCGATAGAAACCGCACATGCGTTTCTACCTCCATAATCACAGACCAGAAGATTCCCTCTATGTACCGCTATATCCCTCGAGTGACAGATTACATCTGGGAGTGTTATGGTGTGACTGTAATTCAACTGGTCATCAAAGACATAGACATCTCTACAGTTGGTACCAACGATGATGTGGTTGTTGATTGGATCAGTGGTAACACAGTAAACACATCGACCAATAGACCAGCTGTCTATCTCGTTGCTGATGGTTCGTTTCTCGTAGGAGCCATCTCGAACATCATAAAGACCTATTTCGTCCGGTATACATGCTGTAGCGATCTTAAATTGGGAAAAGAAACTACAAAAGCGATTAGGATAAGAAGATGTCGTCTGCCGTCTTCTGATTGGATCGTGTCTTATCATCTGCCCACTGTTTGCATTGATAACTGAGATATGTGAATATTCATGAGATACAGATCCTGTGATAACAATGCGACCATCCTCGCTGCGCGCCATACCATCAATACAACATCCTTTAGCTGCCATACTGTCAATTACCACAATCGATTTATTCTCCTCGGTAATTATAGAATTTTCACTGTCAAAATTGATGATATCATCAATAGCAAAATTATATAAGATATCTAGCTGTGGAAACTCTTCTTGAACATCTTCCAGTAGATGTCGACTAGCTAGGGTTATATCAGAGAGATACAGAGCATCCGACCAGGCATCTTTAGAAGCCATCATATTGGACGTCGTTCTTTTAAACGTCTCGTAACGTTCTATTTTATCTTCTACTCGTTTTAAGATCTGCTGAAGGTCGGTTTTGTTCTTTATCGTGAGAATGTTTGTAGAAAAGAGAAGATGGCTCAAACGTTCTTCTAAGGATTCCATTCTCGTCACCAGTTTCTTGACCTCTGAGTTGTGATTGTCCATGACTACTTGAAGCTGATCCGAATGCTTCTTTTTCTTTTCCTTGATGGCAACCTCGCATTCTTCTAAGAGCTTTTGCATTTTCCTCTCTGTTTCCAGCCTTATTTGACTACACTCAGTTTTTCTCCTGTTTTCAATCTCTGATAATTTCTGTTCCAGCTGAGTCTGTTGTTCTTGGATGTTTGCTTGGATTCTATTTATTTGTTTCTCATATTGAAACTCCAAGTTGGCCGTCTTTGCTGCGACATTATCTTCCAATCTTCTCTCAGTCTCTTCGGCTCTCTTCGGTACGTCATATAATTTCGAAGCATGTTGATCGAGTTCGGTAAGTTTCGCGGTTAATTTTTGTCTTTCGACTTCAGCAATTTCAGTTACGTCTATTGCAAAGTGATCCTTGTGTTCATTAGAGGTGCAAGCAACACAAACTGGCATTTTTTGGCAAGTAAAGCAGCATAGTTGGACTGGTTGCATGGAATGATCGTCGCAGGTGGGGATGTCTCTACGGTATGTTATCTTTCCACGGGTTAGATTGTTTTCTGTCAAGTAAAGAGTGTATTTCTTATGAACTTTATAATGTAATTCATTTTGAAGACGGGATTTATGACACTGGTCGCATAGAATCTCGTTGCATTTGAAACAGTAAGCTGATCGCTTAGAACAGCTGAAACAAAGCAAATTTAACGGCTCGTTTTCAGGTTGTGGTTGAAGATGCTTCAAACGAAGCAAACTTTTCATTTGAAAGTCGTCCTGAAGTCCGGATATTCCCGTCTTCGGAATTCTACATTTATATTTGCAAGTTGGACATTCAATTTTCTCGTTGTGTTGCGCCGTCTGGTCGAGGTCTATCAAACAGCTTTGACAGAATCGGTGAAGACATGGCAGCAACTTTGGTTCTATCAGTTCGTTCGAACATACAGCACAGATACCAAACACGTAGTTCGTCTCCATCATCTGCAGGTTGGAGGCCATTTTTTACGAAAGAAAGAAAGATTTTTCTGTGGAACCGATAAGAAGAAAAAACTGAAACTAAGAATAGCTACTCTTAACAGTTCTTTTATAACTGTTATGAATTTCACGGTCACTATCGTGGGTCTAAAGCATTGGTAGAGTACTGGTTGACTTATTATCTAATTTGATTCTTCATATAACGAGGCATTAACTTGTTTGATGTTGGTTGACTAACGCACAGTTACGGCACAGTGTATAGTTTTATGGTGACAACAACAATCACTGATTTGAATAGTATTGTATTGCGCAATGTCGATGTAAATTGTCAATGTCTTTAGGGTTAGCATCCCAGTCGCTCTCTGTAATATCCGACTATCAAAGGTCTACTTGATTTCCTTGTAATAGTCCACGATAGTTATCGTGCAATTCATAACAACGTGTGACGAAGTTATAATACAACACTATAACTATCGTGGAACTCAAGGGCGGCGGAACCGCTTTTCCTCAGGTTAAAAGTGTGCCCTTTCTCTACATAAAAATTGAGGTGTCTCAAGTTAGCAAGAGGCCAGGGAACCAGAATGAACACTCGGGAAGGGCCGTTTCCGGCCATCTGAGGGGTTTGTAAAACCAAAAATTTTCTTGTACGCTCCGCGCCAACCGATGGTGGCGCTCCGCTCAGATAGTCGTGCATACGACTTTGTAAATCCTGGCTACGCCCCTGACTTTAATGAATTTTTGTGGGTCAAACTCAAAACTATTTCGAATGAAAAAAATTGGTTAAGATATTAACAAGAAAAACTCTAATTCGGAAGATTCCTACATTAGCAACTAGCATGATTTCAACTCATTTTGTCTCAAATGAAAACTTGTTCCTTGTTTCCCAATTTGCACATTGGATATTGCAGTGCTAGTATGCATATTTTTCTTGAGGGGGGGGGGGGGCGGGCGTTGATGGAGTGATATGTATACGCAAATAAGATAATGCAATAAGAATTATAAAGGGTACTAAATATAAGGCTGCATCATTTCAATCTAATTTCTGCAAAGTGCCCTTTGATGTCGGTGCCCCCCCCCCCCAGATTAAAAGTGCTTCCGCCGCCCTTGGTGGAACTACATCACCAATATCCACCTTAGGTATCTTACATGGCAACAACGAGAATCGGGTGATCGGGGAGCCACATCCGCAACACAACGATGGCATGTATTGTATTTGAATGTATTTTAGATCCTAGATCTTTACCGTTTCCCCGCATGCTGGATAAAAGTTTCCTGTTTCTTAAAATTAACTGGAGTTCTCAAATGACATTTTAGACTTGATTCATTTCAACGATCCAGACAATGTATGTGTGTGTTTTTGTATGCATGTTTGTATGTATTTTAGATCCTCCTGCAAGCAGGAACTCGCGAAGAAGCCTCATTGGCTTATCAAAGCCGCAAGCTGACCGAGGTCAGTCTCTTAGATTCATAGTTAACGTCCATGATTATGAATTGTCAATTGTCAGCAACTCTGTAACTGGACGACATACATTAATCTCGGAGTGATTCGAACCGGGGACCTTATGATTGGAAGACACCGGCGTTAACCACTCGACATCGTAGACTTTATATGCATGATTAACAATTATGTATATGTGTCGGTGCAAGGTCCGCTTGTGATATTTGATTAGAATTGTCACTATTGAAAATTTCAATGATTAACTGTCTTGCCTCTGACGGCTGAGGATACAACCCTTTCCCAAACTATACCTTCGCTTGTTTGGTTAAATTTGCCTGCGTCCCTCTAGTCCTATACATAGGCGTACGGGACCATTTCAGTTTGGGGGCAGAAACTTTTGGGCCCGAGTTCCCGTGACACTATATAAGCGGAGCGCCACCATCGGTTGGCGCGTAGCGTCCAAGAGATTTTTTGGCAAAATATGCCTCTCAGATTGCAGGAAATGGCACTTCTGAGGCCTTGCAAGTTGCATCTAAACATTCTTTATTTTATAATCTCACGTTTAAAAAATTAAGAAATTTACACTTCCCCAAAAATTTGGTAAATTAGAAGAAGAAAAAATGGTAACATCACTTTGAAGGGGAAAAATAGGACAGTATATTTTTGAAGCTCCTATTAAGTTACCGTATTTATTATTTTAACACAGTACTCAGCTACCTCCAGAAATACATAAATTGTTCCACGACACGTAGGCGGGATAATGTCGCTGTGTCGGGTGAGACTGCAATTGTCTCACAAAAAAAGTATAAAAAATAACAAAGAATACGATAAACCTGTACTTCTAGGCTTGTAGGCACCCCCCCCCCCCCCACCATCCATGAACAAGAAAACGTTTCTTATATACACTCGTGTCGGGGATGTCCAGGTATACAGTTGACTAGTTAGATAATTTTTTGATAGTGCAAAAAGCGTGGTAGCCCAGATGAGCTGCGCTTACGGTGGTGTTACACGGAAATATTCGGGCAACATGATGCAAAATACAGAAAATCATTAGGCCTATATTAATATCACAAAACAAATAACATAAAACGCTCTCCACAGAATTGTCGGACAAAAATTTGAAAAAGATTCGGGCAAGCTACTGCATATTTATATACACATATATATTTTTTTTCTCCTCTTAGGCTGCCCGAATTTTTCAGGACTTTTGCCCGAATTTCTTGTCCTCTGGAAATTTGGAAACTTCTACGTATAATGGTGACATGCTTTCTACATAGTGCCCAAACACTACCGTACTGTACGTTAGGTTGATCGTTACCGTTGTAGTATACTTAGGCCTACCTTGTATTCCACCTTCTTCAATAGCTGGATCTGACTCCCGTTTAATCAAATGAAGTTCAATGAACTATCTTGCCGTGCGTATTGAAGACATATTACTACTACGTATAATGGTGACATGCTTTCTACATAGTGCCCAAACACTACCGTACTGTACGTTAGGTTGATCGTTACCGTTGTAGTATACTTAGGCCTACCTTGTATTCCACCTTCTTCAATAGCTGGATCTGACTCCCGTTTAATCAAATGAAGTTCAGTGAACTACCTTGCCGTGCGTATTGAAGAATTGAAAAACTAGTCAAACTAATATACTCCCTCGTAGTTCTCTTCTAAAGTTCTCTTATTAGTTCTCTTCTAAAGAGTATTTCTTGTAAACTTTATGGAAGCAAAAAGATTTACATGTTGGTATATCGTAGATTGGTTTACAATTCTTACTGTCATAAATCAATAAAAAATTGTCAGTGCCTTTGTACATGCATCGCGGGCTAGCTATAAATATCCTTACAGATAGTTTCGATTCAAAGCAAAAACTATACGCTCGCCTGTTATCAAATTTCGTTCTAATTATGACGATATTATGCAATAACAAGGTCTGTTTTAAATGAGGATATTGTTTAGATGATTTCTATGAATCTTAAAGCTCAGTTATTAGTGCATTTTCTTTCACTTTTACTTTCCCTTTTCTATTTTTCAGTTTTGTAATTGAAATATGGACTTACCAAGTTACAAATTTAAATATTATTATGATTATTAAAGAGTATTTTTCACTTTCATTGTCTGTTTTTATGCTTTATTTTTGTCTAATTTACAAGTATACATATGAGGTCAGGCGCCATGTAGCATGTCTCTGTTAGTTTCTCCTTTATATTTGTGACGTGTATTTGTAAACACCCTAGACTGGTGATGATGATTTCAAAACTATTGATGACCCTATATAACCAAAATAATGCATGTAGGTTGCATTAACGAACTGTCCGAGTTCCCACACACATACCGGAGAGGGAGGGGGGGGGGGCGAACCATGTTGCTCCACTATCTTGGGCCTTACACCGATGTTTCGTTTTAAGATTGTATACACAATTGGAAGATATTTCGACAATTTCGGGGTTGTAAGAGATGGGGGAGGAACAATAATGAAAATCAACCCTCCCTCCTTATCCTCACCCCATCCTCCTAAAACTTACCCAACCCTCTCTGTGGTAGAACTATGTGTCATGAACAACCAAACCCTCCTTCCTCACCTCACCCCACCCTCCTGAACCTCACCAACCCTCTTAAACCCCCACTCACCTAATCCTCACCCCACCCTCCACAGCCAGGAGACACGAACCATACCATCACTTTTGGATAACACATCCCTATTTGTTCTTTCCTTGGTTCATCTTCCTGGCATCCAGTATTTTTATCACCCATAACTTTGACTTTATGGTGTCTCAATGTTTTTTATTTTCTCTCGGGACTGTCCTCTCTTCCTTTTTTGGAAATTGGCTGTCTAGCTCAGTCCACTACTTTGTTCTTTACTGGCATCAGTTTGACTTTCCGCTATAATCTCAATTTTTTCCTTCCTCCTCAGTCTGATGTTACCTGAAGATGGTTTCATACCTCCACTGGAAATCCTTCTTCACAGAGGTCTGAATCCTCTCATCTTAGACCTCTGCTCTCGGATCAATCAGAGGCTGTTGGAGGTATTGAAGGAGCAATACCATCTGTTTAAGTACCTCTCGGACTTAAAGGTGAATACTTGACCGTCTTGTTTCCGTCGCAGCATTAGAATGCTCGAGGCAGGCTCCACTTTAGCCAAACTCCAAAAATCTTAGATGTTTGAAACAGCTTCAACATGTTAAGTTGATTAAGTGTCATTACCACAACTTATTCCTTTTGCATTGAATAATTCCTTTTGCATTGAATAAGTTTTTGTTTTTTTTAGTCCTTTCCAAATCTTAAATTTATTTTATTTTATTTCTAGACTCTGTAACAGAAGCCTTCTCTAAAAATATAACCTGCATAATTGTATTTTGATAAATCCTTTCCATTTAATCGTGACCTTGTAGAAATATGAATAGATCTTTGTTAGGATGTATAAGATAGCCTGCGGTCCCTTACAATTCATACTTTTTGTTTGTAACAATTTGGAAAACCCCAGAGGGGTTTTTAACGAGTATTTAACAGAAACAGAAACAAACCAGTCATCCATGATGATCTTCCTATGTTACAGAAATATTTCCTGTTAGAGGCAGGCGACATCATGAATGACTTCTACAACAACCTCTTTGATGACTTGGCTAGTTGCGAGTTTGTTAGAGATGTCCTCTTCGAGAACCTCCTCAATTCAAAGTTACAAGATACTCTGAGGTCTAGGTGGAGCGAGGACTCACAACGGTATGTAGAATATTGAAGAAGAAGAAAACCCTCTCAAAAGCATTGAAGACTCGCCCCAAATCACGTGCAGCCATCTGAAAAAGTTAACTTTCTGTTGCTTGCAAATGACGTTTTGTTCGTATCGCTACAAAATGCAGACAGTACAGTAATGAAACGTGATACCTTGTTACCTTTAGCTGGACCTGAGATGTCCATCGCTATATTGTTTGTACACTGTGCAATGGGTATTGACCGCAGCTGTATGTACTGACTGTACACTAGTGTCTAATTACCGATGGTAGCAAGCTGTGTGTGTGTATTTTCTGGGATCGATGGTGGCGTCTAACACTTCTGTTACACCTCATTCGAAAGTAGGTCAGATTACAGGCATGAGACGTTTCTTTTTGCGCGAGTCTTCACACCCTTTAACTCATTATTGTTAAATAGGATACTTTTGTTGTTGCAATAGCTTAACAGAAATGATACCATCAAAGATCTGGGACTAATGTGGCCTAGTTTTTTGGGGCTCTCAAGAACCACGTACTGAAATCTTTGAAAATATTGATCTTTATGATATTTTACCTCACCATATGGCATTATTCAAGAGAGCAGTACCTGCTTTTTTTTATTCTATAATTTTAAGTTTTTAGGGGTGAATAAAGTCAATTTTTCTAAAGGAATGAAGTGACCCAAAATATTTCGGAAATTTTCTTCTGTGAACTTACTCCCCAGCTTACCATTTTGAATTATATTCTAGGATACTAACTTCATGTAATGTGGACAGAATATGTTGGTTAAAACTGCAGTGTGCAACTACATGAGTGTACAATGGTACAGATAAAAAAGTGCCAATATTTCAACCATCAAAGCTACTGCAGATGTGTTAACCATGACAGCAATGCAGCATATGTCATAAACTTTCTACAAGCGATTGAGACCGTAATTTTTAACATTGAATATCATCTCTAATGCTCCCCAGAAAAATTTCAGTTTTGTAGAGTTTCTCATTTTCGGTAACAAAACAATTCTATACTGTAAAATCTTTGCCAGTGAATTAAATGGTTGATGCTTTGTCAATGTGATGACTGATTCCTGGTACCATTCTTTATGTTTCTGCATTAGTCAATAGATAATCCTCTTCATTTTGGTGTGCACAAGTTTTTGAATATTAACATGTATGGCTAACCGCACTATGAATATGTTTGGGGATCTTAACCACTTAACGTTTTTCATCTTAGTTCTTTGGTGTCTAGCTGTGTTGATATTGTTTACTTTAGTTTTACTTTTTTTCCATGGATTATTTATCATAATTGAATCTAAAGATGTTCTGGTACAAGGTGGACTATTCTTCAACTCTATGAAGCTGGACTATAAGGTTCGTTTTTTTTCCTTTCCTGAAGCTGGACGCTAGCACTTGTACGTAACCTATATTGAAGCTGGACTATAGGACTTCTATGTAACCTGTATCGAATCTGGACTATAGGATATCTATGTAACCTCTACTGAAGCTGGACTATAGTATTTCTATGCAACCTCTATTGGACTATAGGATTTCTATGTAACCTTCAGTGAACCTGGACTATAGGATTTCTATGTAAACTGTATTGAATCTGGACTATAGGATTTCTATGTAACCTGTATTGAAGCTGGAATATAGGATTTGTATGAAACCTCTATGGAAGCTGGACTATAGGATTTCTATGTAAACTGTATTGAAGCTGGACTAAAGGATTTCTATGTAACCTGTATTAGATCTGGACTATAGGAGTTCTATGTAACCTTAATTTATTTTATTTTTTATTTATTATATCTGAGATGTATTGAGATAAATATCACTGTTTGTGATTTTTCATCGCTGTTTCATTTTTCCTAGGTTCCTTGGCCTATTAACCTGCTAATTACTCCTGCATGTCAAGAAAAGTATAACAAAATATACCAATTCTTACTGTCAGTGAAGAGAGTAAAACACTGTCTTGAGGAGATCAACTTTAAAGGTTTGAAATATATTTCTTGAAGAATGCATCAATTTCATTTAAGACTTTGCTTATTATTGTGAATGGGCGAACTGGTGGGGGTGGGGTTTTTTTTATTGCGAGGGGGGGTGGTGGCTGTTGCCATGATATTATATTGAGAGGAAAAACAGAACCAAAAAAGGAGCTATTTGATTGGCTTATAAGCTTACACCAGCCTTGAACCTGTAGTTTAGTCTCATTTTCATGTTTATTCTGTTAAAACATCCAACAATTTGTGGTAGTTTGATCGTTTTGATCATATTTGGATTTATGCTCAGAAATCATAGTAGAGGGCTGGAACAATCAAGTTTAAATACCTGCTTTTAAAGAGATACTCCTGTAGCTGTATTTAATTGCTGTATAAATAAAATAATGAATTGAAAAAACATTCAAAATTTCGCCTTTTAGGTCAAAGTCACATGCTCGTATCATTTGTTAGCATTGGGGATTATTAACAAACAGTGTGAAATCCTTTTCAATTAAAGATAAATGTTTCAAGGTCAGCCACTGGAGTATCCCTTTAAGTAATCTCAGGTGGTAGTATTGAAAATTGTAGGCACTTCCCCTTTAATGCCTTCAGTTCTTCTTTGATGCATAAACTAACCAAACAAGCATCCCTGGGGGGGGGGCGGGGGTCACAATTATAACATACAATGAAGTGTCCATATCAGGACCTGTCCGTCATTCAACTACACATATGTATTTTGGGGGGGGGGGAGGGGGTTACAATAATAACACACGATGAAGTGTCCATATAATGACCTGTCAATCATTCAACCATTGATTAATTAATGAATATTCATTTTCTTTGTTCGTTCTGCTTCCACCAGCACATTTAAGAACTATCCAAGATGGCCGACATCAGGATGCGACAGATAATTCCCACCGTCCAGACGGCAGCATGGTCACACCGCCCTCGCTTCTCCATCAGTTATACCTCTTGCGATTCAGATTGCTTCATTTTGTCGTAGCTGTCCACGATTACCTCATGACTAGGGTAAGACCATCAGGGGGGGGGGGTTGCCTTAGTAACCCTGATGATGTAGCTACGCTGGTCGGCGATCGTCAGTCTTACCGACCAGCATTGGTCAGAAATAGATGCCTATCCAACCGACAACCAGTACTTAAAAGTCCATCAGTAGGGCAGAATTCAAGACATTCTAACATATTTACCCAAGTTAGTCGGGACATTTAAAACTATAGACCATCATTCTACTTGTACTGGCTATGTCCTTGGTCATGGCAAAGCATTGAAAGATATGTTAATTAAAACACTGTGTTAGAACTTTGAATGATATCGTGAACTATGTTGTAGTATTTCCTACACTGTGGATAATATCGTGAACTATATTGTAGTAATTCCTACACTTTTTGATAATATTGTGAACTATATTGTAGTAACTCATACACTTTTGGATGATATCATGAATTGCAGTAATTCCTACACTTTTGGATGATATCATGAACTATATTGTAGTAATTCCTACACTTTGGATGATATTGTGAACTATATTGTAGTAATTCCTACATTTTGGATGATATGGTGAAATATATAGCTGTAATTCCTACACTTTTGGATAATATCGTGAACTATATTGTAATAATTCCTTAATTTGGTACTAGCACTAATCTTTCCACTATTTAATCAGGGCTAGAATTAAGAACCAACATAGGACAAGGCAACTTTATACAGGTAAGTTAGAAATTGCTTTTGATTTTCATAGAAATAACTTTAAAAGACAGTAAAGGTTTAAAAATTAAAAAATAGCGCCCAGCCAATGTAAAAGATCTGAAGTAAAAAAAAGACGAAGGCATTATTATCGGGAGGAACCAATTAAAGTAATGATTAAGAAACAGGAACGATCCATTAATCAATACATCCATCACAAATTATTTATTTATTTATTTGATTAATTTATTTTACTCTGGCAGATTTTACATACGACCAGCTTAGAATTCAAAGACAGTCTATCCTCAGCCGAGAGTCTCGATGACCTGATTTCCGCCCACGATAAGTATCGAGCGATGCGATGCTTACTTCATCCTAAGCTCAGCATGATCAGAGAGGCTGTCGTGAAAGTACTAAACATGGCCATGAAATTCCATAGAAAATGGATGCTAGGGAAGCATACTTTCAGGTGAGATGACCTTAATATTCTCACTGTTTCATAGTATTAATATGATTATTATTTGTTTCATCACATAGTATAACAAGGTGAAAAAGACAATATAACTGCAAATAAGTAAAAAATGTGAAAGAAAGTAAACTAAGAAACCCTTTTGGGCTTCATCGAATAGAGTACTCCCATCAAAGAAAATAGATAACCTTAACACCTATAAAAGAACTATCCCCCCCCCCCAAAAAAATAGATAACCTTAACAATAACAATATAAGAAGAAGCAGAAGAGTATGATCTGTATTTTAGAGGACCTAAACCTACCACCCCCTGATCCCCTTCTCTGCCACGCAACCCTCCGGCACACAACCACACACTCTCTAACTCTAATTCCCATAGATTTGTCTAATGATTAATTTGAATGCATGAGACTGTTTCTGATCCCATAAGAGTATTTTAAGATTCTGTTACTGGTCTACAAGTCCAAAATATTCAGCATGGAGTGTAAATTACACAATCTCTTTTTGGGAGACTGGTTAATCTACAGCCCTGTTTCCATCTTCTCCCTCCACGGAGAAGGACACCGTTCTCTTACCAAGAAAAGTATTTTGACGAGAGTACTGACCGTTTGGCACGTTTGCCAGTTTTCTTCATTTGATATCCGAGTCAAAAAACCACCTCTCTTAGTGGAGCATCTCAATTTAAATATATCATCTCCTATCATTAGAAATTTTCTCAATCTCTTTTTGCAACTGTCAACATCTTTCGTGAGTGATTTTTGCTCTAATGTCTGTTTTGGTTCTCAGTTTGGAGAGCCTTGCTGCCATGAATAAAGAATTCACAAATTGCAGCTTTTTCCTGTCCAATACGTTACACACTGTGACCAAGAAAGGAACGTTCCCTCACTGTAAGTGGTCTCCATTGTTCATGTTAAGCCCTATGAGTAGATGAGTTTGCCTTTCATTAATTCCTTTCTGAACAGCTTCGTTCGAGCCACACCACAAGTAATTTGTTGGGGTGGTATCGACACAAAAAGCACAATTATTTGGTAGTTAACCTCAACTATTAGCTTGTAGTTGCCCCTTTTCTCACATGCAAAGCAGAGCTGCACCAGAGCTGGGCAATGAATAGGCTTGTTTTATATTGCAGTTCCTATCATTGAACAGATATTGTTTGAACTAAGCAGTTTAATTTTAATTTGTCTTCCAGCTTAGCTGAAAGTTTTTGCTGGTTTTGAAACCAGCAGGTTGATTGTCAATTACACCTAGCAACTTATAAAATTCTGCTCTCTGTATGTACATATTTATCCATCCCTGTTTTCATATAGTTACTTCAGTATGTTATATTACCCGTGCTGGAAGCAATATAGAAGTGCCATACCCTTTTATATTTGTTTTATATTTATTTTATATTTTTTTTAATTTTTTTTTAGTATCGTTTAGTACGGGTGTTTTATATATTGTTGCTTTGGCTTTTTACATTTTTTGCCTTATTGGTCCTATATATTTAATATTTTGGATTTTTGTTACTATTTGTTTCTAGGTTTTACATTTGTTAAGCGCTTTGAGCAGCTTTGCTGAATATGCGTTATATAAATATTACTTGTTATGATTATTTTTCATCTTTCATAGTGGAATCTTTGTCAGTGACCATTGGTTGCCATCAACTCACGGCTGACCCCCACAAGAGAAGAGATAGGTGACCGGTCCAGAGATAGGTGACCGGTCCAGAGTTGCTGTCCATGAGATATGTCCAGACTTTGTCGGCCGGACCATAGATACGTCCAGAACTATTGGCCCGGTGATTGATCCCGGGCTTGTCGGCTTAACTGATGGATTGATACAGTTTGTGAAGGGTGATACGCCAGTCCAGGGGTGTTGACAAAGTGACTCACGTTAGCGTTAAGGGAGGTGAAAGTTTGAAGAGAGTCAGAACAATTGGATTAATTAAACCTTTTAAAGTTAAATATGAATTAATTGGATTGATTAGAAGGGTACTTGGAGGAGAGGGTTGAGGGGCAGGGCAGGGGGGGGGGAACAAGAGAGCTTGCAGTTGCACCCTGCACTTGATTTCACAAAATTACATTGAAAAAGTCATATATGTTAAATGCTGAGTAACTTATTCTTGATTAATTGTGAAACATGAGATATGATTAAGGAACAAATGAAGAGATAGACAGACAACATCAAAATCATAAGCAGAAATTAAACTTGCATTATCTGATCTAAGAAATCGCTTAAAGTTTTTTTTTTCTTAAATGCTTCCTAAATTGTCTAACCCTCTCAGACAATTGAAACCTATGTTCAAATTCATCATTAAAAGCCCCAGTCAGGAATCATTTCATGAAGGATAATTTAGAGTTAAATACTATTGCCAGGGTAATTACCCTAAGCAGCAGAGTTCCTGGGGGGGGGGGGGTAATCTTTTCCAGAGCTCTGAGTTGGAGGGTCACCACCAATTTAAGGTGGGGCATAGAACCCTTGTCATGTAACATGTCAAGTTCTTGTACACGAGATGGTGTATATATATATATATGTATTGTATGTATATACATATATATATATATATATATATATATATATATATATATATATATATATATATATATATATATATATATATATATATATATGTATATATATATATATATATATATATATATATGTATTTTACTTTTATACTGAGTTGGAAAATCCAGAACAGTGCAAAAACTTCCAGCCTCCACCGGGATTTATATGCAGACACCCTAACCAACTAGGCCATGGGCACTGGTTGTATATCCAGAGGTTGGAATCAGGACCTAAGGAAGGTGGTCATTCCACTCTGTGGGCATGTTTATATACACACATATATATATATATATATATATATATTTATATATATATTAATATATATATATATATATATATATATATATATATATATATATATATATATATTTATATATATAAGTTAAAATTCTCCTTACTGTTGAGAGAAAATATTGTTTCGAAAGAAATTAGCTTCATACAATCTCTATATTGAATTGTTTTGTCCTCATTTCTCAAGTAAATGTACATAAAGCCTTTCCCTTATCCAACTCCCTACATTGATAAGCCACAGCTGTTATAAACAATAAAACAATCTAGTCACACTGAAGTGAACAAAATTGGGGATTGGAAAAAGTGGACCTTAGGGGAAAAAGTGAGCTTTCTCCAAATTAATATATAGCCCAGAGACATTACAAAACTCTTTTGCTAGCTATGACAACTTCCTTAATAGAACTGTGAGATCCATCTGTTACAATAAAAGCATCATCAGCATCATTGAAAATTTTGAACGTTTGGTTCAGAATTGAAATACTGTGAATATTATTGTTCGAATTAATGTACAGTTCTTAAAATCTCTGTACAGGTAATAGAAAGGTACGGACTAAGTGGGCACATTTGACGGATAACTCGTAAAAATAACATGATTTAATACACATGATGAGATAGTGTTCTCAGTTCAGGTCCAAAGTTTTAAAAAAATGGCAATGTCTTATGCATAAAGTCTCAATCTTAACAGCCGAAAGCTTCCCCATAATCCAGGAGACCCTGGTACAGGGTAGTTGTCACAATAATTGGAAATGAAATAGATCAGACGATGAAAACTATAAACCCAAACTATAAACAATAAGAGCAAAGAGATACTGTAAAATCCAGATTAAGAGGAGCAAACTAAAAAAATCTTTGTATACCCCGGTGTACAGACTGAGCGAATTCCTATATCTGATTGCTCATTGTATTGAAGGATAGTACATATGTATGTAGTGACAGTCTGTGGAGATGCAAGCACTAACAAACGGATAGTACAAGGACTATGTAGTGACAGTCTGTGGATATGCAGGCACTAACAAACTGATAGTACAGGGAGTATGTAGTGACAGTCTGTGGATATGTAAGCACTAACAAACGGATAGTACAGGGAGTATGTAGTGACAGTCTGTGGAGATGCAAGCACTAACAAACAGATAGTACAGGGAGTATGTAGTGACAGTCTGTGGATATGTAAGCACTAACTAACAGATAGTACAGGGAGTATGTAGTGACAGTCTGTGGAAATGCAAGCACTAACAAACAGATAGTACAGGGAGTATGTAGTGACAGTCTGTGGATATGCAAGCACTAACAAACAGATAGTACAGGGAGTATGTAGTGACAGTCTGTGGATATGCAAGCACTAACAAACGGATAGTACAGGGAGTATGTAGCGACAGTCTGTGGATATGCAAGCACTAACAAACAGATAGTACAGGGAGTATGTAGTGACAGTCTGTGGAGATGCAAGCACTAACAAACGGATAGTACAGGGAGTATGTAGTGACAGTCTGTGGATATGCAAGCACTAACAAACGGATAGTACAGGGAGTATGTAGTGACAGTCTGTAGAGATGCAAGCACTAACAAACAGATAGTACAGGGAGTATGTAGTGACAGTCTGTGGAAATGCAAGCGCTAACAAACATACGCCAATATGTTTCGTCATGAAATGTGTACTCTGCCCTCTTATAGTACTTTAACAAGGTTTCATTATATACATAAAACTACCTATATGAAGAGTTTTATTTTTAGTTGATCGGTACCGTTGCCGAACGGATAAAGGCGGTGGCATTTGAATCAATGGTGCGTAGCAATCGGGATGGGCCGGATTCGATACCCGGCCGGGTCGCGACTTTTTTCCCCAAACAGGTTTGCAATTAAGTTTTCAGCCAATCAGACTGCTCGTTACGTCAGCACCAATAATGACCATCGCTTGGAAGTTTCGAATACATACACTGAATAACACTGACATTTAGTTTCACAGTCTAGTTTCGGGGTTTTCCCTTCAAACGCCCTAACTTTATGCTTGGATCACATGTTGACCTTACTTATGATACATACGCTACATTCCATTGTGTTCTTTTTTACGTTATCTAAGATTTATGAGCCGTTTAATTGAAATCGCAATTCAATTCGTGGAATGTGTACACTAAAGTCAAATTCACGACGCGAGATCACGAGTCTTGAATGAGTATACGAAAAACAGTATAGTCTGCAGTATGTTATATTTCCTTTACTGCACTGTGTACACAGTTATAATACATATAGACCTACAGCACATATGCGAAGCACCCTGTACGAAACTTTCACTGTGCGATAGTATCGATTAATGCCTTCACAGAAAACTTCGATCAAACATCGATAGAAGATGTGTGTATGTATTTCAGATCCACCTGCAAGCAGGAAGCCATCATTGTCTTATCAAAGCCGCAAGCTGACCGAAGTCAGTCTCTTAACTTCATATTTAACGTCCATGATTATGAATTGTTAATTGTCAACAAATCTGTAACTGGATGGCATACATTAATCTTGGAGTGACTCGAACCGGGGACCTTATGATTGAAAGGCACCGGCGTTAACCACTGAGCTAACACTCCACTCCACTAGACTCCACTCCACTAGATGATTCAATCATAACAAACTAGTGTGCTAAATATGTATAAACCAATTCCAAAGATACGAAATTTTGAACGGGTAAATCCGTAAAGACATTTTGGTAACCTCGAAGTGAAGGCTTCATTGGTGATGACATAACTTTTCCGACCAACCATGAGCGACTATTTACACACAATTGCAAACCTGTTTGGGGAAAAACATATTCGCGGCCGGGTCATAGTAAGGTTGGTTTTTCATTTTAGAACAATCTACGGTTTTCCCATCTGAAATGACTTGCTAAATTGAAAAAGATTCAAACTTTTGAGTTAAATGTTGAGCATGGAAGCCACCCCACATGCTATTTTTACGAATTTATGTCCTGTTCCTCTTAATAATAGGCTAATAAGCCAGCAGCTTTACGAGATAGTGACGAATCAAAGCAGGGAATACAGGCATCGAGCGCCTGGTCAGGGAGCGACTTTTTTTACTGCAGTACTGTTTGTCAATGGGAGCTGTACTACCCAATCAGCTTTAATTATTTTCTGTGACGTAATACATTGCATATTCATAAATCACATGTAACCAGAATCGCAATAGTGCAGAAATACATTAAGCTTCGCACGACATATTTTTCAACCTCCTTATATTTCCTTCCACTTTGTTCTGACTTATTTTGCTATATTCAACATCGAATGGTGCAAATGAAAGGGAAATTCCGGTGGTACACCATACAAGACTAATATGAAAGTCAAAAATGTTCCGCATAGGTTGAGACACGATCTCAATCTATTGCCCCCTAACGCGAGATATGATTGATTCAATGTAACCTATTGTGATTGGTTGAACCTTCCTTGAATTGGGTCACAATAGGTGGTCTGTCTGGGCAAGATATATCTTTTAACTGTCTCTTAATGTATCCTTCACTACGTTTGGAATACGTCCTTAGCTGTCAACTTTCAGATCTTAAGTTAGAATTGCATCAAATGCAACTTTCTTGTAGAAATATTATTTTCCTCTATGAACTCATGATTGGATTTTTAGATGCATTGCCCTTGTAGACACAGATGCATGCAAATGCAGAATGTAGGCCTAAAATGAAAATAGGGCTGAGTCTAACACAAAATATTCAGAAACACCTTTGAACTAAGGTGTCGCTGTTTGGACGAGTTGGAAAAAACCGGTGTTTCCTCATTTTCTTTTTTGGTAACAAAAAAAAAACTTGAGGCTATTTCAAAGGTATGCTATATTGGCCCCAAATATGCTAGATATTCAAGTATGGTCATCTTTGGTCAAAATTCTTAAACTGTACCTTATAACAACTTTCGAGGAAATTGTCCTCACTGGGAATATTCAGTCATCTTATGTGTTCCTTAAATATGTCTGAGAACAATTTGAAGAGTAAAGACATGCGGGAAAGTACATTTGAAAACTTCTAGCAATTATAGCGTGCTATAATTTGGGGCCTATACTGACTACCTTTAAAATCTTGGTCAGTAGTGAACAAACAGCATGGCCCCAGCTGGTAACTGAATGCCTCACTTATGTAACAATATATGTTAGAATCTTACTATATACTGAGCTTTCTTCGTACTTGACTTTCTCTCTGAATACTGTCTGCAATTTTCCCGATTTTAAGGTGGCAACCACAATTTTCTCTGATCCATCTTCCTCGAACGTTGCTAAGCAACGTGCATCTCCTTCTAGAGGTATTGTTGCCAATAATTCAAGTCCATCTTCGCTGTACTGTGATAGGACTCGTCGCAGCTGGCCAGCGACGCTATGTAACCAAATGATGTAGACAGAATTATTCATATCCTTACATACGCTGAGTGGTTCCCATACACCCTTCTCGTCTTCTGGTTTGGTAAATGTATACATATGCTGCGATTCTCCCATAGAAACCGCACATGCGTTTCTACCTCCATAATCACAGACCAGAAGATTCCCTCTATGTACCTCGATATCCCTCGAGTGACAGATCACATCTGGTAGTGTTATGGTGTGACTGTAATTCAACTGGTCATCAAAGACATAGACATCTCTACAGTTGGTTCCAACGATGATGTGGTTGTTGATTGGATCAGTGGTAACACAGTAAACACATCGACCAATAGACCAGCTGTCTATCTCGTTGCTGATGGTTCGTTTCTCGTAGGAGCCATCTCGAACATCATAAAGACCTATTTCGTCCGGTATACATGCTGTAGCGATCTTAAATTGGGAAAAGAAACTACAAAAGCGATTAGGGTAAGAAGAGGTTGTCTGCCGTCTTCTGATTGGATCGTGTCTTATCATCTGCCCACTGTTTGCATTGATAACTGAGATATGTGAATATTCATGAGATACAGATCCTGTGACAACAATGCGACCATCCTCGCTGCGCGCCATACCATCAATACAACATCCTTTAGCTGTGATACCGTCAATAACCACAATCGATTTATTCTCCTCGGTAATTATAGAATTTTCACTGTCAAAATTTATGATATCATCAATAGCAAAATTATATAAGATATCTAGCTGTGGAAATTCTTCTTGAACATCTTCTAATAGATGTCGACTAGCTAGGGTAATATCAGAGAGATACAGAGCATCCGACCAGGCATCTTTGGAAGCAATTATATTTGACGTCGTTCTTTTAAACGTCTCGTAACGTTCTATTTTATCTTCTACTCGTTTTAAGATCTGCTGAAGGTCGGTTTTGTTCTTCATCGTGAGAATGTTTGTAGAAAAGAGAAGATGGCTCAAACGTTCTTCTAAGGATTCCATTCTCGTTACCAGTTTCTTGACCTCTAAGTTGTGATTGTCCATGACTACTTGAAGCTGATCTGAATGCTTCTTTTTCTTTTCCTTGATGGCAACCTCGCATTCTTTTAAGAGCTTTTGCATTTTCCTCTCTGTTTCCAGCCTTATTTGATTACATTCAGTTTTTCTCCTGTTTTCAATCTCTGATAATTTCTGTTCCAGCTGAGTCTGTTGTTCTTGGATGTTTGCTTGGATTCTATTTATTTGTTTCTCATATTGAAACGTCAAGTTGGCCGTCTTTGCTGCGACATTATCTTCCAATCTTCTCTCAGTCTCTTCGACTCTTTTCGGTACTTCAAATAATTTCGAAGCATGTTGATCGAGTTCGGTAAGTTTCACGGTTAATTTTTGTCTTTCGACTTCAGCAATTTCAGTTACGTCTATTGCAAAGTGATCCTTGTGTTCATTAGAGGTGCACGCGACACAAACTGGCATTCTTTGGCAAGTAAAGCAGCATAGTTGGACTGGTTGCATGGAATGATCGTCGCAGGTGGGGATGTCTCTACGGTATGTTATCTTTCCACGGGTTAGATTGTTTTCTGTCAAGTAAAGAGTGTATTTTTTATGAACTTTATAATGTAATTCATTTTGAAGACGGGATTTATGACACTGGTCGCATAGAATCTCGTTGCATTTGAAACAGTAAGCTGATCGTTTAGAACAGCTGAAACAAAGCAGCTTTAACGGCTCGTTTTCAGGTGGTGGTTGAAGATGCTTCAAACGAAGCAAACTTTTCATTTGAAAGTCGTCCTGAAGTCCAGGTATTCCCGTCTTCGGAATTCTACATTTATAATTGCAAGTTGGACATGCAATTTTCTCGTTGTGTTGCGTCTGGTCGAGGTCAATCAAACAGCTTTGACAGAATCGGTGAAGACATGGCAGCAACTTTGGTTCTATCAGTTCGTTCGAACATACAGCACAGATACCAAACACGTAGTTCGTCTCCATCATCTGCAGGTTGGAGGCCATTTTTTATGAAAGAAAGAAAGATCTTTCTGTGGAACATAAGAAGAAAAACTGAAACTAAGAATAGCTACTCTTAACAGCTTTTATATATATATATATATATATATATATATATATATATATATATATATATATATATATATATATAAATATAAATATAATTTATGTGTGTGTAGTAGTAGTAGTACAATGTAGTATACCTATCCGAGTACCTCCGATCACCACCACATCTCTAAAATAGGCCCGTCAGTTCACCCGTATATCGTACTTGTAACAACACCATCATGCACCCCCGAAAGTCCCTCCACCTCGACAACAACAATGGCAAAATGTGGATGAAAAAGACTCCCGTTAAGCCTTCGACGTTACCACAGGGGGCTACGATGGCGCCGGACTATGTGAACTTGTAGCTGCTTGTTCATCCTGTTATGGATGTTACATTATAACTTCGTCACACATATGTTATGAATTTCACGGTCACTATCGTGGGTCGAAAGCGTTGGTAGAGTACTGGTTGACTTATTATCTAATTCGATTTAAATTGTTGCTGTTGGTTAACTTACGCACAGTAACGGCACAGTGTCGTATGGTGGCAACAACAATCACTGATTTGTATTGTATTGCGCAATGTTGATGTAAATTGTCAATGTCTTTAGGGTTATCATCCTAGTCGCTCTCTGTAATATCCGACTATCAAAAGCCTCCTTGATTTCCTTGTAATAGTCCACGGTAGTTACCGTGCAATTCATAAAAACGTGTGACGAAGTTATAATACAACACTATAACTATCGTGGAACTCAAGGGCGGCGGAACCGGGGGGCACAGAGGGCACGTGCCCCCCCCCCCACTTTTCCTCAGGTTAAAAATGTGCCCTTTTTCTACATAAAAATTGAGGTGTCTCAAGTTAGCAAGAGGCCAGGGAACCAGAATGAACACTCGGGAAGGGCCGTTTCCGGCCATCTGAGGGGTTTGTAAAACCAAAAATTTTCTTGTACGCTCCGCGCCAACCGACGGTGGCGCTCCGCTCAGATAGTCGTGGCATACGAATTTGTAAATCCTGGCTACGCCCCTGACTTTAATGAATTTCCGAAAAAATTGGTTAAGAAATTGACAAGAAAAACTCTAATTCGGAAGGTTCCTACATTAGCAACTAGCATGATTTCACCTCATTTTGTCTCAAAAGAAAACTTGTTCCTTGTTTCCCAATTTGCACATTGGATATTGCAGTGCTAGTAGGCATATTTTTCTTGAATCAGACTACTCGTTACGTCAGCAACAATAATGATCATCACTTGGAAGTTTCGAATACATACACTGAATAACACTGACACCTAATTAAGTCTAGTTACGGGGTTTTCCCTTTAAACGCCTTAACTTTATGCTTGGATCACATGTTAACCTTACTTATGATACATACGCTACATTCCATTTGGGTTCTTTTTTACGTTATCTAAGATTTATGAGCCGTTCAATTGAAATCGCAATTCAATTCGTGGAATGTGTACACTAAAGTCAACTTCACGACGCGAGATCACGAGTCTTGAATGAGTATACGAAAAACAGTATAGTCTGCAGTATGTTATATTTCCTTTACTGCACTGTGTACACAGTTATAATACATATAGACCTACAGCACATATGCGAAGCACCCTGTACGAAACTTTCACTGTGCGATAGTATCGATTAATGCCTTCACAGAAAACTTCGATCAAACATCGATAGTAGATGTTTGTATGTATTTTAGATCCTCCTGCAAGCAGGAACTCGCGGAGAAGCCTCATTGGCTTATCAAAGCCGCAAGCTGACCGAAGTCAGTCTCTTACATTCATATTAAACGTCCATGATTATGAATTGTCATCAACTCTGTAACTGGGCAACATACATTGATCTTGGAGTGACTCGAACTCGGGACCTTATGATTGGAAGGCACCGGCGTTAACCACTGAGCTAACTCCACTCCACTAGATGATACAATCATAATAAACTAGTGTGCTAAATATGTATAAACCAATTCCAAAGTTTCGAAAAGCTTCGGGTAATTTTGAACGGGTAAATCCGTTGCAACGAATGGATGCAGACATTTTGGTAACCTCGAAGTGAAGATTTCTTTGGTGATGACGTAACTTTTCCGACCAATCATGAGCGACTATTTACACACAATTGCAAACCTGTTTGGGATATAAAAAAAATCGCGGCCAGGTCATAGTAAGGTTGGTTTTTCATTTTAGAACAATCTACGGTTTTCCCATCTGAAATGACTTGCTAAATTGAAAATGATTCAAACTTTTGAGTTAAATGTTGAGCATGGAAGCCACCCCACATGCTATTTTTACGAATTTATGTCCTGTTCCTCTTAATAATAGGCTATTAAGCTAGCAGCTTTACGAGATAGTGACGAATCAAAGCAGGGAATACAGGCATCGAGAGCCTGATCAGGAGCGACTTTTTTTACTGCAGTACTGTTTGTCAATGGGAGCTGTACTACCCAATCAGCTTTAATTATTTTCTGTGACGTAATACATTGCATATTCATAAATCACATGTAACCAGAATCGCAATCGTGCAGAAATACATTAAGCTTCGCACGACATATTTTTCAATCTCCTTATATTTCCTTCCACTTTGTTCTGACTTATTTTGCTATATTCAACATCGAATGGTGCAAATGAAAGGGAAATTCCGGTGGTACACCATACAAGACTAATGTGAAAGTCAAAAATGTTCCGCATAGGTTGAGACACGATCTCAATCTATTGCCCCCTAACGCGAGATATGATTGATTCAATGTAACCTATTTTGATTGGTTGAACCTTCCTTGAATTGGGTCACAATAGGTGGTCTGTCTGGGCAAGATATATCTTTTAACTGTCTCTTAATGTATCCTTCACTACGTTTGGAATACGTCCTTAGCTGTCAACTTTCAGATCTTTAGTTAGAATTGCATCAAATGCAACTTTCTTGTAGAAATATTATTTTCCTCTATGAACTCATGATTGGATTTTTAGATGCATTGCCCTTGTAGACACAGATGCATGCAAATGCAGAATGTAGGCCTAAAATGAAAATAGGGCTGAGTCTAACACAAAATATTCAGAAACACCTTTGAACTAAGGTGTCGCTGTTTGGACGAGTTGGAAAATACCGGTGTGTCCTCATTTTCTTTCTTGGTAACATATGTGTACATGTTCAAACCTGAGGCTGTCCGAAAGGTATGCTATATTGGCCCCAAATATGCTAGATATTCAAGTATGGTCATCTTCGGTTAAAATGCTTAAACTGTACCTTTTTACAACCTTCGGGAAAATTTTCCTCACTGGGATATATTCAGTCATCTTGTGTGTTCCTTAAGAATGTCTGAGAACAATTTGGAGAGTAAAGACATGCGGGAAAGTACTTCTGAAAACTTCTAGCAATTATAG
Organism: Apostichopus japonicus; assembly: GCF_037975245.1. Classification (NCBI taxonomy): domain Eukaryota; kingdom Metazoa; phylum Echinodermata; class Holothuroidea; order Aspidochirotida; family Stichopodidae; genus Apostichopus; species Apostichopus japonicus. Next base: position 2,753,405 of record NC_092577.1, read on the forward strand.
CGTGCCATAATTTGGGGCCTATACTGACTACCTTTAAAATCTTGGTCAGTAGTGAACAAACAGCATATGGCCCCAGCTGGTAACTGACTGCCTCACTTATGTAACAATATATGTTAGACTCTGACTATATACCGGTACTGAGTTGATTTCATACTTGACTTTCTCTCTGAATACCGTCTGCAATTTTCCCGATTTTAAGGTGGCAACCACAATTTTCTCTGATCCATCTTCCTCGAACGTTGCTAAGCAACGTGCATCTCCTTCTAGAGGTATTGTTGCCAATAATTCAAGTCCATCTTCGCTGTACTGTGATAGGACTCGTCGCAGCTGGCCAGCGACGCTATGTAACCAAATTATGTAGATATAATTATTCATATCCTTACATACGCTGAGTGGTTCCCATACACCTTTCTCATCTTCTGGTTTGGTAAATGTATACATATGCTGCGATTCTCCTATAGAAACCGCACATGCGTTTCTACCTCCATAATCACAGACCAGAAGATTCCCTCTATGTACCGCTATATCCCTCGAGTGACAGATCACATCTGGTAGTGTTATGGTGTGACTGTAATTCAACTGGTCATCAAAGACATAGACATCTCTACAGTTGGTACCAACGATGATGTGGTTGTTGATTGGATCAGTGGTTACACAGTAAACACATCGACCAATAGACCAGCTGTCTATCTCGTTGCTGATGGTTCGTTTCTCGTAGGAGCCATCTCGAACATCATAAAGACCTATTTCGTCCGGTATACATGCTGTTGCGATCTTAAATTGGGAAAAGAAACTACAAAAGCGATTAGGATAAGAAGATGTTGTCTGCCGTCTTCTGATTGGATCGTGTCTTATCATCTGCCCACTGTTTGCATTGATAACTGAGATATGTGAATATTCATGAGATACAGATCCTGTGACAACAATGCGACCATCCTCGCTGCGCGCCATACCATCGATACAACATCCTTTAGCTGCCATACCGTCAATTACCACAATCGATTTATTCTCCTCGGTAATTATAGAATTTTCACTGTCAAATTTTATGATATCATCAATAGCGAAATTATATAAGATATCTAGCTGTGGAAATTCTTCTTGAACATCTTCTAGTAGATGTCGACCAGCTAGGGTAATATCAGAGAGATACAGAGCATCCGACCAGGCATCTTTGGAGGCCATCATATTTGACGTCGTTCTTTTAAACGTCTCGTAGCGTTCTATTTTATCTTCTACTCGTTTTAAAATCTGCTTAAGGTCGGTTTTGTTCTTCATCGTGAGAATGTTTGTGGAAACGAGAAGATGGCTCAAACGTTCTTCTAAGGATTCCATTCTCGTCACCAGTTTCTTGACCTCTGAGTTGTGATTGTCCATGACTACTTGAAGCTGATCCGAATGCTTCTTTTTCTTTTCCTTGATGGCAACCTCGCATTCTTCTAAGAGCTTTTGCATTTTCCTCTCTGTTTCCAGCCTTATTTGACTACACTCAGTTTTTCTCCTGTTTTCAATCTCTGATAATTTCTGTTCCAGTTGAGTCTGTTGTTCTTGGATGTTTGCTTGGATTCTATTTATTTGTTTCTCATATTGAAACATCAAGTTGGCCGTCTTTGCTGCGACATTGTCTTCCAATCTTCTCTCGGTCTCTTCGGCTCTCTTCGGTACGTCATATAATTTCGAAGCATGTTGATCGAGTTCGGTAAGTTTCACGGTTAATTTTTGTCTTTCGACTTCAGCAATTTCAGTTACGTCTATTGCAAAGTGATCCTTGTGCTCATTAGAGGTGCACGCAACACAAACTGGCATTTTTTGGCAAGTAAAGCAGCATAGTTGGACTGGTTGCATGGAATGATCGTCGCAGGTGGGGATGTCTCGACGGTATGTTATCTTGCCACGGGCTAGATTGTTTTCCGTCAAGTAAAGAGTGTATTTCTTATGAACTTTATAAAGTAATTGATTTTGAAGACGGGATTTATGACACTGGTCGCATAGAATCTCGTTGCATTTGAAACAGTAAGCTGATCGCTTAGAACAGCTGAAACAAAGCAAATTTAACGGCTCGTTTTCAGGTTGTGGTTGAAGATGCTTCAAACGAAGCAAACTTTTCATTTGAAAGTCGTCCTGAAGTCCGGGTATTCCCGTCTTCGGAATTCTACATTTATAATTGCAAGTTGGACATTCAATTTTTTCGTTGTGTTGCGTCTGGTCGAGGTCTATCAAACAGCCTTGACAGAATCGGTGAAGACATGGCAGCAACTTTGGTTCTATCAGTTCGTTCGAACATACAGCACAGATACCAAACACGTAGTTTGTTCCCTTCATCTGCAGGTTAGAGGCCATTTTTTTATGAAAGAAAGAAAGATTTTTCTGTGGAACCGATAAGAAGAAAAAACTGAAACTAAGAATAGCTACTCTTAACAGTTCTTTTATAACTGTTATGAATTTCACGGTCCCTATCATGGGTCGAAAGCATTGGTAGACTACTGGTTGACTTATTATCTAATTTGATTCTGCATATAACCAGGCATTTAATTTGTTTAATGTTGGTTGACATACGCACAGTTACGGCACAGTGTATAGTTTTATGGTGGCAACAACAATCACTGATTTGAATAGTATTGTATTGCGCAATGTTGATGTAAATTGTCAATGTCTTTAGGGTTAGCATCCCAGTCGCTCTCTGTACTATCCGACTATCAAAGGCCTCCTTGATTTCCTTGTAATAGTCCATGATGGTTATCGTGCAATTCATAACAACGTGTGATGGAGTTATAATACAACACTATAACTATCGTGGAACTACATCACCAATATCCACCTCAGTTACCTTACATGGCAACAACGAGAATCGGGTGAGCCACACCCCTAACACCACGATGGCATTTATTGTATTGGAATGTATTTTAGATCCTCCTGCAAGCAGGAACTCGCGAAGAAGCCTCATTGGCTTATCAAAGCCGCAAGCTGACCGAAGTCATTCTCTTACATTCATATTTAATGTCCATGATTATGAATTGTCAACAACTCTGTAACAGGACGACATACATTGGAGTGACTCGAACCGGGGACCTTATGATTGGAAGACACCGGCGTTAACCACTGAGCTAACACTCGACACTATAGTTTATATGCATGATTAACATATGTATATGTGTCGGTGCATGGTCTGCTTGTGATATTTGATTAGAATTGTCACTATTGAAAATGTCAATGATTAAATGTCTTGCCTCTGACGGCCGAGGATACAACCCTTTCCCAAACCATACCTTCGCTTGCTTGGTTAAAATTGCCTGCGTCCCTCTAGTTCTATACTACGTACAAGGGTGACATGCTTTCTATATAGTGCACACACACATATACGTTAGGTTGATCGTTACATTTGTAGTACACAATTATACCTTACCTTGTATTCCACTTTCTTCAATAGCTGGATCTGACTCCCGTTTAATCGAATGAACTACCTTGCCGTGCGTATTGAAGAATTGAGAAACTAGTCAACCTGATATACTCCTCTTAGTTCTCTGCTAAGGTTCTCGTATTAGTTCTCTTCTAAAGAGTATTTCTCGTAAACTTTATGGTAGCAATACATGTTGGTATACTGTAGATTGGTTTACTATTCTTACTGTCATAAATCAATAAAAAATTGTCAGTACCTTTGTACATGCATCGCGGGCTAGCTATAAATATCCTTACAGACGGTTTCGATTCAAAGCAAAAACTATACGCTCGCCTGTTATCAAATTTCGTTCTAATAATGACGATATTATGCAATAACAAGGTCTGTTTTAAATGAGGATATTGTTTAGATGATTTCTAGGAATCTTAAAGCTCAGTTAATAGTGCATTTTCTTTTACTTTTACTTTCCCTTTTCTATTTTCACGGTGGGAAAGATTTGTAAGTGAAATATGGACTTACCAAGTTACAAATTTAAATATTATTATTATGATTATTAAAGAGTATTTTTCACTTTCATTGTCTGTTTTTATGCTTTATTTTTGTCTAATTTACAAGTATACATATGAGTTCAGGCGCCATGTAGCATGTCACTGGTTAGTTTCTCCTTTATATTTGTGACGTGTATTTGTAAAGACCCTAGACTGGTGATGATGATTTCAAAACTATTGATGACCCTATATAACCAAAATAATGCATGTAGGTTGCATTGACGAACTGTCCGAGTGCCCACACACATACCGGAGAGGGAGGGCGAACCATGTTGCTCCACTATCTTGGACCTTATACCGATGTTTCAGTTTAAGATTGTATACAAAATTGGCAGGGATTGGCGGGATGACGTGAAGGTGAGGGTCCTTTAATTATTGGCGAAGGAAGTTATCATAAAGAAGGGGTGCTCTAGAAAAACGGGTGATGTCTAGGGTCTTCGCCATAAGATGTTTAGATTTGTAGATGCTACGGCGGTCCAGGTGGGACACTAGTATATGAAAATGTCGTCTAGTATTTTATGTTCAAATTCATTAAAGTTTACAAACTGTATGATCATTGAAATATTGACTTTTCGCGTTAAAATTGGCGATGAGTAATTGAACAGTCCATTGAACACTTCCTCCTCTTCGTTTCTCATAGTGGAGGGCAGCTGCTTCATCTGCACACACCCACACTACCCGCTGTCCCCTCTCCCCCTGATTGCACGCACGTGCGCTTGAAGTCGCTTCTTCCTTGGGCATTGAGTTTGATTTATTGATAAGCAATTACTTTGTCAAGCGCAGTGTGCGTTAACCGGTTGAAACCTGTTCGAACTCCGTAAGGAGCTCCTTCAGGACAGGGATTGGGTTTTGGGGGGAGGGAGGGGTTGACAGAGATAGCACTACCAGGAGGGAGTTGAAAACATGATCATGACAACACAAAGACTGAGGTCGATATAAAAATAGCAAAGACAATTAGATGGAGGAATGCACAATGGAAACGTCTTAGGGTCCCTTCTCTTGTTTTAATTGAATTTCTTTTTCTGTTTTCTTTTTTTCCACTCCCTCCCTCGCAAGTTAGAGAGGGTAGTTAATAATTTAGTCTCAGCAGGCCTCAGAATGCTTCAATTTTTCGTCCCGTCTGATAATCATTCCAGTGAACCACGTTGCTGTTCAACAAAGGTCAAAGGTGTCTCAAGTGCTTAACTAAAAAGTCTGAGAGTCAAATGACTTATCAATCCCTGCTATTAACTCGAAGTAAAGCAAATACATGTTATCAGTTTATAAATTCTGTTTATAGAGGTATTTATATGATAACCATTAAAGGTCAGCATTAAAACACCCTAATAAAATAGCATATACACTATAGAAATGATAATAATGGCCACTCATACTCAATTTTAGTAAGCGTTTTACTTCTACCCTTAAAGCAATTGAATGCTTATCCATTATTGCACATAATCAGGAGAGTGTTAACTTCCAAGAAGGTGTACTTTTCACAACTTTTAACAATTTTTATAATGTTCAACTTGGGAAGGTTTGGTGAACAGATCTCCACACAGCCATCTTCACCCACTGATTTTCAACCATTCAAATCGCTGCATGGACTTAAACTTTGACAAACTAAGCTTTGCCTAATTTTAAGTAACTTGAACTATAACTCTAATTAACTGTTCAGTAATTAACTAACTTTAACGAAACTTTGACTCATATTAGTTGTACGATTAATAACTATTCTCAATAACTTGTACATTGTGAAAGAGACAGGTTGAACCAGTTATCCTGCAAGTACCATAGGCCTAACACAATTTGAATATAGTAACTCCGACTGAAAGAGTAAATTGTCGGAAAATAGTCCTATATGCAGTGGCGGGACTACAGAGGCAAGGAACCCCTACCCCCCCCCCACGTGATGTCACAATGTTAGAGGGTGATGTCACAATGTCGGTGTGTGATATCGCTTTGTCACTGTGTGATTTCACATTGTCAGAGTGTGATGCAACATTGTCAGTGTGTGATGTTGGATTGTTAGTGTGTGATGTCACAATGTCAGTGTGTGATATCGCTTTGTCACTGTGTGATTTCACATTGTCAGAGTGTGATGCCACATTGCCAGTGTGTGATGCCACATTGTCAGTGTGTAATGTCACAATGTAGGTGTGTGATGTCACATTGTCGGTGTGTGATGTCACATTGTCGGTGTGTGATGTCACATTGTCGGTGTGTGATGTCACATTGTCGGTGTGTGATGTCACATTGTCAGTATATGCAATGTTGTAATTTTTCATTATATTTGAAGGTAAGCAACATTTATTACTAATCATTGTCAAAGCAAGAAAAACAAACAAGCACGTATAACAAATAAACAAAATAAAATTCACTTCTAAGCATGTCAGAGTCATTTCAGAGTCGATGTGTCATGCCACATTGTCGGTGTGTGATATCTCATTGTCAGTATATGCAATGTTGTAATTTTCTATTATATTTGAAGGTAAGCAACATTCATTACTAATCACTGTCAAAGCAACAACAAAAAACACACACACAAACAAGCACGTAAAACAAAGAAACAAAATATAATTCACTTCTAAGCGTTTCAGAGTCATTTCTGTAATCATGGCATTTATAAGAACTGCCCAAGTCTTTAGGCTTACATATGAAGGAACCATGAAAGGCGATATCTTCCAAAGAGTAGTATTTTTTTGTTCTCTTAACTGTTGATTTGGCGTTATAATTATTATCAAATATTGGTTTATTGCACTGATTAATTTCATTTTGTCCTTTATCTGTATAAGTCCTGCTATTCCGAACCAAAAAGATGGACAGAGAGGTGAGTAGTGAAGAGTTTGGTGCGTTAGCCCAATATATAACTAGCAGCGAACAGTCCAGGTAAAGTTTTTGAGAAATTACCCTGTAAACATCTTGACGGTCATTTAACTAAAGTGGACCGATTACTTAGTCTAACATACAAACCCTTAGATTAGCTCCTCAACACAAACCTAAACTAAATGGGGATACATAGACGACTGTTATGAACTCAAATAACATGTTAACAATAGAAATTAATAAAATAAAGGAGGGGTAGTTTAATATAATCCAGGAGTGTCCTGTTGTTAATATTTACTTTCACCCTGACAACTTTTGAATTATCCACCTGAAGTATTATATTTTCGTATGCAAGACAAGTAACACCGAGCCAAATATCGATGATTTCTTTTATAAATTTAAATTTGCTTTGAGCGTTGAAAGTTTAAAATATTTTAAGCGAAAACAGCCACGGAAAAATAAAGTGAATTTTCCAGAGCTTAGAAATGCTTTTTCATTTTGTCCAAACCTGTTTACGTAGATGTTTCGTATTTAGCTGTGTGTAGTGCTATTGGTTTCTTTTGCTGTCTATTTACATCAGGTGATATTAACTGCAGTTGCTTGAATATGTAACCGACCATACCATTTTGTTTTTGCAATGTATAATTTTAATGTGTACCATGTTAAGTGGTCGTGAATACATATGGTGGAGGGGGAAAATGTTGTTAATATGAAGCTCAAAAAACATGTTTTTGGTGAGTTATCAGAATTTTAAAACAATGGATTCATGTTCAAGCCTGCACTGTGGAATCGATATCATCGTCAATGTTAGACTTAATCGAAGTGGGGTTTTTTTTATATTAAAATTACTAATTTACTAATTTTAGTAAGTTTTTATTTAAGAAAAAAATGATACTGCGTATGGAATGATATAACACTGCCACCATTACAAGTTTTAACCTGTTTTTATTTATTTTTTTTACTGTACGTTCGATGGTTAGTGATGCATACGTGATACCGCACACAGCGATCCCTAACAGACATGAATAAACCATGAACTATACAGCAAATTAATACAGCCTGTTCTCTTCTCCAACAATTGTGCAATCTTCATCCGTGCCACCATTCTTCGGTGTTAGCGTGTATTCACAATTATTTTGGTCGAAAAAGACTTCACACTTATTAGGATTCTGGACTGCTGGTCTGAAATTGCCTTCCCTATGTAGAAAAAAACAAAAAAGGGTTGAAACAAAAAACGAAATAATCGATTGAAAAAGAAATTCGAGGAAAGCTATATATTTTCACTTTTAGACATGTAAATTAAAAACCTTCTCAGGTGTATCGCCTGGGCTAAATACCAAAAACAGGAATATGAATAATAATATTTAATCTAACGAAGCAATTTATGGAAATCTAAAGTTATCAGTGTTTTTTCTTTTAAATCTCGATGAATGATTCACATGCAAATCATGAATTAAATATAATTAATCATGAAAGAAATATAACTAATCAAGTCAATGTTGAAAAAAGCGCCTGTAAGGATATGTACTAGAACAAAAACCAGCACAGATAACCACCAGTCAATAATAAGTTACTCACTGGCAGTTAAAAACTATATAAATATATATGTGTATATATAAATATATATATATATATATATATATATTATTATTATTATTAGAGAAAACCAGGATTTTCGTTATATTATATATATATATATATATATATATATATATATATATATATATATATATAATATAACGAAAATCCACGTTTACTCCATATATATATATACAAAACGTAATGAGTTGGACAATTTAGAACAGTGAAAAAACCAGCCTCCACCGGGATTCAACAACAACAAGAAGGAGTTTAACCCCTGATCGATCGGGTTAATAACATTGTTTATATAGAATAGACACTTTTTTTTCCTTTTTTTTTTTCTTGGGCTAGTTGTATATTGTTCAGTCAAGGAGTTGCTGGTAAGTGAGTATTATGTAATCACGTTGTATACCCGAGGTCGGAACTAAAGAACCAACTAGGGAGGGATTCGAACCCAGGCCTCCCGCTTTATATGCGGACACCCTAACCACTAGACTATGCTGATTGTATGTCCAGAGGTTCGAAACCGATAAGGAAGATCGTAATTCCACTGTAGGCGTTTGTCACCTGTATCGAACAATACTAGTTCTGTTTTTGGTGACATGTTTTGCCTTACTCTAGAGATGAAACATGATTCTAACCAACTCGAATTCATTTGTGATTCCTAAAGCCGGATCTCAAAGGGATACTATAATCAAATTTTTGTTAATAAAATGGAGGTAAACGACAAAGGCAATTGAATATATATATAATTGAAAACGTAATGAGTTGGAAAATTTAGAACAGTGAAAAAAATCCAGACTCCACCGGGATTCGAACCCGGGCCTCCCGCTTTAAATATATTTATTTATATTGTAGTTTTGTGTGTAAACTTACCTTGTGCAACACTCATAGCCGGTACCGTCACTAAAACATGTGCATTTCTTACATGGATCGATCTCAGATAAGAACTCAGAATCCGGTTCACACAATGGATCGCTTGGATCAACAGGAGTTGCAAATGTTGCTATGGAAACAAGAAGGTAAGTTTACTAATTAAAACTCTTTTATTTCTCGATTTCCAGCAAGTTTAAATCATTTTTGTGACCATCTTCATCATCATCACTCACACAAACTTAATTCAGCAATAGGTCAAAACATGAAACCTTCCGTTTCAATTTATTTAAATGGTTGCTTCTGTTTTAATCGAATTAACTCATTACGAATGATTAATCTCAGGAGAGTTACATATTTAACCCTCCTACCCTTACGTCATCATCACCCACGAAGACATACATTTTGCACAAAAGTTACAGTAGATCTGTAATCACATGCATGCTAAAAGAAAATCAAGGAATTTCTAAACATTTCGTATTTATTTTTTATATATGTTAGAGCTGACAGTGATCCAAAGCTCACCCCACCCTCCCTCCCCCCGTACTGCCATCCCATGCAAAATAGCAGGTAAAAAAAAAGACCTCCACCAACGAAATGGCCAGCAGTAACAAAAATATAGGATCTTCAATACCCCTCCCACGCCCCTCCCACACCCTCCCACCCTCCCTCCCACACCCACCCCTCCCCAACACCCTTCTCACGCCCGTTCCCCTAGACAGACAAATAATAGAGATTTAGCTCACTTTTTATAGTTTGAATATTGAAACAACCAAATGTACACGTGTACATGTAAGTACTGGAATTGATCGCGCGCAGGGGCGTATCCAGGATTTTCCAATAGGGGGGGCGCCAGGCACGAATGATCGCCGTCCTGGGGGATGGGTCTAAGGGGAGGGGTGTACAATTTTTGCTTTCAAAGAAGGGCTGAAATGCAAAATGGTGTCATATGCATGGGCGGCGATCCGTACTTCCGAGTGGGGGGGGGGGGGATATGACCTTGTTGACTATCTAAGCGTAGCGCCACCATGAGTTGGCGAGAAGCGTCCAAGAAAATTTTGGGATTAACAAACCCTCTAGATGGCCGGAAACGGCACTTCCCGAGGTTTCCAAGCGGCATATACCCAACTTTAAAATAGGGATGTCATGTCCGAAATATCTCATAATCAGGATCCAAAATACTTCTTTTTTTTTAATTTCGGGTGTTATTTTGGGAAAATTGCCCCTATCAATCTTGTTTCAGGCGCTACGTTAGAATGTTCGAGAGCTCTGTTATATTATTCGATGAAGAAAATGGCCTCATGCAGGCTATTATAGGCCTATACACATGCAATACACAATTACACATAGTTACATTCCTAGGTACCGATTGCTAGGGCATCCAGGTGAAACGTGTATTAAGCATTACCCTGGTTACATGAGATTCTCAGCTGTTCGAGGGAACATGTACGTGTGTAGGCCTACTATAGGGCCTATATGAATACTATGAGGGTGCATATATGTACTATATCAATACCGTGGGCGCAATAATACATTTTGTTGTTATAGGGCCAATGAAGCCTACAGTCAACTATTTTTGCTTTATAAAGACGCTTTATTTGAAAAGATCGCACTGCGTTTATGGTAGGCGAGAAATGAAGCTAAAAAAGAGCCGTACATTAACGAAGATGCATAAATGTAGGCATGAAAATATTCTTATCCCTGGCATTTGGTGGGGGGGGGGGGATATGGTGCATTACATCCCCTCCACCCATTTTCATGGGGGGATATATCCCCCCTCCACCCAGGATCGCCGTCCATGGCCATATGTGATCCATTTTTCGACCTTAATAATAAGCAACATTTCCAGTAAATATGGACACAAGTATGGCTGGCATGTCATTTAGTGTTTATAGTGATAATACAAACACAATTACCATCTATGTTTCTAAAACTATTATGCCGCCGAACTTCGCCAGAACCTTTTTTTGGCAAACAAAAAATAAAGCATACGGGAGGGGGGGGGGGGGGGTTGAGCGATCACCGACATCTCACATAAAGGTCGTCATCAATTTTTTTTTTTTTTTTTTTTGCTAAACTTTTTTTTTTTTTTGGTGACGGCCAATAGGGGGGGCGCGCGCCTGTTGCGCCCCCCCCCTGGATACGCCCCTGGCGCGACTATGGAAGTTAGTACGGTAGCTCCCCTAACACCCTGGGCCCAATTACCCGATCGGTCGGTCCACCCCTAAAGGTGCTAAGCAATGATGAGTTCAAGTGATAGTTAAGTATAGTGTTCCACTGAAATCAGACCGTAAAGGAAAATATAAGAGTTAGACCGTTGCTTTCACCCTCTGTAGTTAATGTCGGCCATTCTACCTAAAAGACACACCCCCCCTCCCACTGGTGTCAAACGGGGTTACTGCTAATGTATCCATAGCGTCTCATAACACGCATTGTTTGGTCAATGAAGCCTTCAGCATTTCAACAGAGAGCGTTTTCGTATCAATCCTACATCTCCCTCCACCCCCCCCCCACCCCTCTCTCTCTCTCACTCTGTTAAGTAATATTTGAATGCTTGCGCAAACTGCAAAATACAGACACCACCGAGGCAAAAATAACTTAAGTATGAAAAAAAATCTTTTTTTGGTATATCAAACCATCTATATATTTGTGTACATTTTTAGTTCAAAACATTTTTCAATTAGATGTAGGACAAAAAATATTATTTTCACTCACCGAAAGTGCAAGAAGCTTCCCCGCGTGTCACTAACATAATCATGATGAGCCCGAAATACACAATTGCCGCCATTTTTTTCAGTTGCACCGTTTCGAAGTTTCTCAACGATTTTGCGTTTAATTATAAAAAAAAAACTTTCTTAAAACGTTTAACGATGTGTGAGCCGGGTTTGTTTGGAAGCAATCGTCAAACATGTACAATCTTTATGATTGGCAAAATTTTATCAGACCCATGTAATTGCAAACCTTGCTTATATTTATGAGAACCCAAGGTGTAAATGCAACGTGTTTTATCATGTTGAAATAATATTAGTGATATTGGTTGAAGGTTTTTTAGCTGATATATTTTACACCACCTACAGGTGTAAACATAAATACCACGGCCAGTCTACTATACAATAACCTTTCTCATATTGATCCTTATTGAAAAAAAATATTGAAATTCAACTTTAAAAAAAAAACTGTAAACCAACTGTAGATCTACTGCAAAAAGTTTGTGTAGGTAAAAGTATAAATAAGAGGGCCTGATTTTTCAGTCTTCGTCAAAGGCAAAAGGAACCGAAAAGAGAAAGGACATGATGAAAACTAGACAAATGCACAGACAACTTTAAAAATTGAAGTGTAATAGTGTTAACAGTGGCGGAGCGTCCATACAGTCAGAGTGGCGGATCCCAACCCCCCCCCCCCCCTGACGGACTCAAATGGACTGCTGTCGCCCTTTTCACTACTTTTTACTTATTCGCGATTATTGACTTTTTTATTGCGCTCTCAAAAGACTATTGACATTTGTCACATTTTGTTGGTGTAATTTTCTGACAAAATGGCGATGACACCTATTTAGTCTTCGTTTAACTGCAAATTAGCAAAGCCCAGAAAGGGTCATTTCCGGCGATCTAGGGAGTATCTTTACTCAAAAAGTTTCTGTACGCTCCGTGACAACCTGTGGTGGCGCTCCGCCTATAGATAGTGTCGAAAGCGCCCCTACAGACCATTCTCGCTCCCCCCCCCCCCTGACCAATACCCCTAGCTCCGCCATTGAGTTTCAATGTGTTCTATCTGTTCTCGTTTGCCTCTGACGAAGATTCCGTGCATGAAAAACTGAGTTGCACTGTCTTTTGAAGAGGATTTTACGTGGCATACTGACCTAAAAGCTGAGATGGCCTGCTTCTCCGCTCACTATTTATAAAAACTTAAATTAGGAAAAGTCCAACACTATGGCAGAATTCATATTCATATCCTATTAAAACAATTGTGAACTCATTTATGAAAGCTACGCAAACTTTCCATTTTTACCCTACTTTTGTTTGCTTTGCTTTTTTTTCCCCAGGAAACTGTACTTTCCCTTAAATAAATAAATTTAGTTTTCTTGATGGTTATTCAAGGATGACACTTTATGTTCATTATATAATTAATTTTAGAATTAATTAGTTTTGAGAAAGGACCCTTTAAACAGCTGAATTTCATCAATTAAATTGACTGGACTACTAAGTCTAATACACATGTAGACCATGCACTGAGTCAGGTTTTTTCCGATGAAAAACAAACTTTTTTGTCCTCAAAGGACATGTTTACAATGTAGCACATTATTAAATATAGAGTTGAATGTTTCACAAAGGGGTGCTCTGATGTTAACATGAAGTTCAAAGAAACATATTTTCAATTAATTATTAGCATTTACAGAAAACAATCAAGAAACGTTAACAGGAAAGCCTGTACTGAATAACTGACGTCATCAGCAGTTACGCAATAATGGAGTATTACAGAGTTTTGACATATTTGAAAGGTGAATGACTATAAACGGAACAGCCATATAGCTGTTGTTTTCTTTCAGTTTGGACTATAGTATATGAAATATCAAAATTAAATTCTGTCTGAAAACATCCTTTAATAATACGAGTTCAAGTTGAGTAAGAAAACTTCACTTGCAAGCAACTTTTTTTTCAGAGCGCGGTACGCGGTTTGGGGCGAGTCTTCAATGCCTTTAATGCGCAAATGCTAAATTTGACGTCACTTAGGTACCTGTGATTTTGAAGGGTGTGAACTTGACCTCCATGAGGCGCCAACATTTCTCCTTTTTTTTGTGGCAGGATGCATGAATGTTCATCCTCGATTTATCAAGGACATTACTTGCAAGCATTCTAATACCGCACCTCTATTGTTAGACTATATAGATTTTAGGCTATATATACTATCGCTAATGCAAATCGAAATGCTTTTTATGCAGAAAAAGAAAACAACGGGTAAAAAATTGTTTTTTCCTAATGGCTTAAGTTGATTGCTTACGATCTTTAGGCGAAAACAACGTCCTCGTTGCAGTTTCTATCTCAAAAGTATGATTTTTTCAATTTAATTTTGTGTTATTTGGTAAATGCATCTAGCAACGAGTAATCAGGGCAAATCAGCTGAAAATGTCTCCCTTTATCATTTCTATAGGATTTATCTACACAGGAAAAGAATGGTTCTACTAACGACGAAAAAGGATAAATTTTGATAAATTTCAAAGTATAGAGATCTTTGACATACAGCTAATTAAACATTCAAATTGTATTATGATTCAAGGAGACATACAAGAAGATTATAACACCCTAAGTTAAGCTTTTGTAGAACATTTGCCCAGATGATTTTACAGACCCACTTACGGTGCGTTCCCACGAAGCCGGGCAATCCCAGACCCAGCCCTGACATCTCCAAAAAAGCAAGGTCAACCAACTGTGAATACCAATATTCCATTGGTCTATCGCTTGCGTGACTCACGCAGCGTCGTGTTGGACTTTCGCGTGCGTGTGTTTACTAGCTCAACGGTCTCTAACACCCGAGTAACACGTAGGGACATGGATCTATAAAACACCGGGCTTATTCGTTGCTATTACGTAATACAGGGGTTAAGCAAACCCCGGGTTCGTGGGAACGCACTACTAGTTTGACCCATGACTTCCATAGTCAAAACTGTTCATTCTCGTAATGGATCACACTGGGGGGGGGGGGTCAAATTCTTCCCCTAGGGAAAAAGAAGTCCCTGCTGGGCACATAGGCCTACCTATTATAATTCTATGAGGCTATAGATATATAGTCACTTTCTCAATGCATATTCACATCTAGTCACCGTCACCAGGACAAGATAAATTACCTAAAACTTGCTGTTGGGTTAAAAGAAATGTACAAAGATGTTTTCCGTATATCAGCCTTTTCTGTGCGAAGGCACGAAGAGTCCTGAAACTACATATGTTTACGTCACGGTCTTCCAAACATTTGGCCCTGCAAAGCTCTGACAAGTTGCATTCCATTATTCTATTGATTGCGACTTTTTCTCAGTTAGTGGAAATAATTAAATGTGATTTTCCTGTTAGAATTGAGTGTGTGTGTTTGTGTGTGGTTATTGGGGGGGGGGGGGGGGCATGGTTTTGTCATAGTCGGTTACACGATGAGAAGGCTACACAATTTAACATTGCCCGCCAGCGGACACTATATGAGACTTTAAACAGCCTTTGTTTATGTTTCAATGAGTAGGCCTATACATAATATGGTTAAGTTGGCAAACTGTGCCTTCCACGCTTCCAAAGACTGTTAAATTTTTGGACAGAGTTGACTGATGAGTATGTATATCATGTTCCCTACCGCTGGGGTGGCGATCCGAGTGTTAAATTCCGTATGGAATATTTTTTATGTATTTCTTTATGCCGCATGCGTTACGTTTGTCGTGGATATGTTAACTTGCATTGTTCTTGGTGATGTGGGCCTGTACCTTCATGTTATACCTGGTATAGACGGGTAGATCAGTTGTGGGTAGTCATGTCATGAACAGGAACACCTTAACTCTTAAAACATGTTATTATTTTGTTATTATCAATTCGATAGACTCTATTCTATTCCCGCAGTTGAACAGTAGGTTGACCCAAGTATGCTACCGAGTGTTAATGGTAATTCATGGTCAAACTTGTCATCTTTCATTTTAGCCACCTTCGTTAGGCCCTTCCCTCGAAGCATTTTTCTTCACTAACTGAACCCCTTGAAGATCGGTGATAATGTCCGCGTAGGTCAGAACCTCCACTATAGAATCTCAGTTATGTACATACTATAGTACAGTTATAGAATGTTGCGTATCACTTCATGGAGGTCTACCCTACCGTGCTTGGCCGTTCCTTAAAATCTTTACACAACAGTTCTGTTCAAGGGTCATCAGTATTTGCCCAAAGTTGCTAAAGTTCTTGTAGTTTGCAAATGTCGGCTGCATTCGGCCTTCCTTGAAATGAAGTTTCTGGTCCACAATACTAAACTGAGTTTGGACAGCGTGGGAAATACTGGAGAAAATGCTATTATTTCATTCGTCGTAGCTAATTTAAAAGAATAATGTAGAGCAATTTATTCGTCAAAATAAATATTTTTTAATTTTTAAAAATCCGACAAATTATTTTAATCGATGAAAAAACGCTTTTGTTCCAAGATAATTATAGAAAGTGAATCCTATCGAGTAGTGATCTGGCAACGTTACACAGCATTTCGCATAACTGCTGTCATTGCTGTTTCATACATCGAGCCAAATTAGTTTGCAGAACAACATCAGTACAGGCCAAACGTCTTCTAGAACAGAAAAATAATAATACAGACGAAACTTTCGCTTTTGCCACCATAAATCATCATGTCGGGTGCACTATTTGGACACTCTAGCGTTCCTGGGAGGGCACCAAGTAAGAATCTCGTGGAGTTTAGGGCTGGTAAAATGCATCTGAAGGGAACAACCGTCACTCCAGACAAGCGCAAGGGGCTATTGTACGTTTACCAGGCCGACGATTCCTTGATCCATTTCTGTTGGAAAGATCGAACCAGCGGTGTAGTAGAAGATGTGCGTATTTCTTGTTATGTTTCAAATCATGTTTAAGGGACGGCATAGCTGTCAAATACCCCGCGTTATTGAAACTTAACCAAAATAGGTGCTACGGGCTACGAGGTAAAAGTGGATGAAAGAATGACTTTGTAGCCCGTTGGCTCGTAGCTACGAGGTAAAAGTGGATGAAAGAATGACTTCGTAGCCCGTTGGCTTGTAGCCAGTTTACTTAAAAACAAGGTTAGGGATAGGGGTTAGGGATAGGGTTAGGGGTAGGGTTAGGGAACTTCTGACTTCGTAGCCCGTTGGCTCGTAGCCACTAAATTCTTCGGAGTAATTATAGAATACAGGGCCACTCGATGATACTATCTGAGCATCCGGATGCGCGGATGCTCAGTCTCACCCCAGTACGTATGTGAGTATAAAATGTCAAAGTCCCAGTTCTTTCTTTTTGAGCGGATGCGTGGATGCGGAGTGTCCTTCCCTAGTACTTCTGTGGTGGAATTTTAGAGGGCGTCACACATGTACGGATGCCTTTTAAGAACGACACACTATTGATGTGGAATATCTTCGTACATACGGGACTTTCAGTATTGGAAATACGTGATGGTATATGTCGAAACTTTTCGAAAATTGTAAGTCCATTCCTAGTACTCCCGGGGTGGATGCGCGGATGCGCGGATGTGGAGTCAAAATGAAATACGTGATGGTATATCGTATATGGGGAAACTTTCGAAAATTATCTAAGTCCTTTCCTAGTAGCATGGTGACTTCGAAGTTCGGACACTTAAGACTTAAAACACCCCAAAACTAAATCTTCTGGTCTAAATCACCAGAAAATATACTTCATATGGTGGGAGAATTGTGTTATAGCACGATACACGGCCAAACTTTCTTTCCTGCAAACTGTTTTCACGTTGTTTTCCAAGAAGATTCTTCGTGATTGTGGAACTGGTATTTCTTTGCTAGAGTATTGCGAAGTTCGGACACGCAACCCACAGTGTGGCGCTGGTGATAAAATTGGTGGCGCAGTTGCTTTTTCAGTAATATAACAGACTTCATAGATCTCCGTCATTTTATTGACTAATATGTAAGTAATTTCTTGCACACGGGCCATTTTGGAGAGAAAATAACTGTAGCTTCGTACTTTTTGGTGAAATTTGGCTCTTCCTGTCAGTTGTCTTTTTAAAATCGTGTATTTCTTAGGGTGTCCGAACTTCTCAGTATGCCGAACTTCGCACTACTGACTATACTCCCGAGGTGGATGCGCGGATGCGCGGATGCGGAGTCAAAATGAAATACGTGATGGAATTTTAGAGGGCGTCATACGTGTACGGACATGTACAGACACACCGCGCATCCCCGCATCCGGATGCTGGGAAGAGTTAATGAATGGCCCTGTATTCTATAATTGTACCAATTCTTCAACCCCTATTCCAACACTTCTGACTTCGTAGCCCGTTGGGTTTACTTAAAAACAAGGTTAGACCCAGTACAGAAGCCCGTTGCATGTCGCCCCAGATCCCCACGTTCCCGTTGGATGTCACCCCACATCTTCAGGCTTTACTTTCCTATATAGAATGACTGCGTAGCATGTTGGTTCGTAGGCAACAGAAACAAAACCGGACCACGTAACCCGTTGGATATCGCCCGTGTTACAAGTATATATGCATTGTACATTCGAAAAAAGGGAAAAAAAATGTTTAAGTCCAATAATCTTAACAATTTTATAATAGCGCCATTTACTCAAGCACATTATAAGACTGCGTTGGCTGTTGTTCGTCTCCGTCAAAACCACAATCTCGGATCCAGCGGGGTATTCTGCAGCTACTCCTAAGGGACCTCATACACTTATGACAGATATGTGATGTAAATTCTTTCTGATAAGAAGGAGGGAATGTGAGATGAGCTCATCAGTCATCACACAGTAATGACTAAATATCGTTAATGTAGCCTTGCTGTAACGTTATGTATTACTATTAGTATTTTTAGGCTACGCTGGACTAGCCTAGGCTACTGATAATGTTACACTTGTTGGGGAATGAGTTCGAAGAAACAATGATGGGCTAGGCTTAGATTGCGACAAAAATATTGCAGATTCAGCAGCATTGCTGTATTATTTAGCTGTATTAATGCCCTTTGTGTTTGAAGCCTAGCCTAGGCTACTAGTACTTCTTGTTTCAGAGGTTGATCATGTCCATTATCTGTCTGTTTTAATAAAAAGATTGTATTCCTTTTCCAATTGTAAGCAAGATAAATCTGTTGTTGTAGTTAGTTCATTATTTTATATCCTCTTTCAGGATCTCATTATATTTCCGGATGACTGTGAGTTTAAGAGGATTCAACAGTGTACAACTGGTAGAGTTTACCTCCTCAAGTTCAAATCTAATGCTCGCAAGTTTTTCTTTTGGCTCCAGGTAAATGTTTCTTCTTTACAATACATGAGTCCATTCCCATTTGTTTAATTTCTCCCTGTCTTTGATTCAAGTTTTTTCCCACCATGCCCCAAAATTTGAGCTTTTTTACTGGCTAAATGCCAGTGAATTTTGCTGTTTGCTAGTAGACAAAAATAGTCATTTCTTTCAGTAGACATTACGTACATTAAAAGTGTGATAGGCCTAAGTCCTTAATGACATATCAGTCAAAGATTTATTTCAGTACCTACCATAAGCCCAGTATTACAGCTTATTATCAGCAAGTATTATTGGGCTGCTCTCTAAAGTCATGTACAGCATTTGATGTGTTTTGTAATTCAGCAAACTACCAGTCAGAACTTGATTTTAACCAGCAGATATTTTGCAGTACTGGTGTTAGCTAGCAAGTTACCAAAATATGTATAGTACAGACAGTTCTTTATTAATGTGATGTTTGCAATGCCATACAGAATGAATTATAACTTAAACCCTGATATGTATATTGAAGCATGTAGTCACAGAATGCTTCAATGAAAACTGTTTATATTGTAGCTGATCTTTTCACAGCGCAATACAGGCTGTACACAGTATTGGGCTAAAACTATGGAACTCTCTTCCTAGTCACATTTAGGGCAGTAATTCTCTATGTTCCTTCAAGAAAACCTGTAAACACTACCTAATAAATAATTGTGTATAATTAACAGGCTGCCTTTGTTTTTTTTTTGTGTTTTTTTTCTATCTCTCTGTGCTGTCTTAATTATTTCTTATTTAAAAAAAAATAATAATGGTTTTGCCTCCATTATTTGTCTCTCCTATTTAGATAAAGGAGGGCTCATGCATATAAGCTCACCTGAGCTTCTTTCTTTAGAGTTCCTACCAATGTATAATTCATTTATTGCACTGCTTGAATGCTTTTTTACTTTACCAGTTTTGATTTATATAAAATGTGTTAGAAACTCAACTCATTTATCACGACCATATGTATGTAAAATTCATGTCTTTAATCGCTTCTAGGAACCAAAAACTGACAAAGATGAAGACAACTGCAAAAAGGTGAATGAGACACTGAACAATCCCCCGGCTCCAGGCTCTAGCTTGGGTGGAGGCCTTGGCGGTGGTCGTGGCGGCCTCCCAGCAGAGTTGGCAGGATTAGGGGCGAGTCTAGGTAAAAGTCAACACCGTTTGATCCTTCTTTTGTTTACTGGTTTTATTCATCTTAATTTATACTTTCTATTTTGGATTCTAGCTTAAATTTAAACTTTACAGTCTTATTTGGGGTTTTTATGCTGTTAATAGGATTTGGTTTAAAGTTGAACTTTTCGATTGAATTTGGGTTAAGATCTGCAACTCTGAAGTAGAAATTTTTCTAAAATGGTGGTGGTATTATTCAAATGTTGACCTTGTGTACAGTTAAATGATAATCCAATTATGTTTCTTTTTGTCATAAGGTATGGAGCAAATCCATTTAAAAATGCCACATCAATCTATCTTTAACAAAGTATGGAGCAAATCCATTCAAACATTCCACCTCAATCTATCTGTTTCTCCTTCTAATTTTTTCTGTATCAGGTGACAGTGGCCTGCAGAGCATGCTGGGTAATGTTGATCAACAGCAGCTGATGCAGTTGCTAGGCAGCAGTGGAATGGGATTGGGTGAGTTTTCCTCCTTAGTGTTAGTTAAATTACACAAGTTTTGTGTTATTAAAATGTTATAAATGCTCAATAATAATAATCATAAGTTGATCCAGGATTTTATAAAGAAGGGGCAGGGAATGTGTGGGCCTGGATTCTTTGAAGCTGACTGCTAGGTAGGGCTGTAGGACTCTGTGAATGGTTCCAAATTCTAGCAAGTGTATTGTCATGTGTTTGTTCTTCTAAAGTGTGTTAAGACACACACAAAACTGAAGGCCTGTTATTTCTATGAACATATTTGTTGATTTGAACTGTTTTTAAAACCACCAGTAAACTGTATATTCTTTTATTGTATATCTATGACAGGTGGCCTTGGATTGGCCGGTCTGTCGGGTCTCACTCCCCAGCCAACATCGTCCTCCCCATCTGCGGCCAAGCCACCTGCATCCAATGCCACGTAAGTATCAAGAAAAAAACTACTGCTGAATACTCATTCAAAGTAAGATGGGTTTCAATCCTGTCAAGCGAGACGCATGATTTCTTTTTGCAAAATTCAAAGTATTTTTTATCCAATGCCATCTTTCTTTCTTTCTTTGAAATGTAGATGCACCCTCTCACCCTCTACCCCCCCCCCCCTCCTAAAACAGTCAGCCCTGATAAAAATCTAAGATGTTGTCAAGTATTGTAACCTGGTTATGAAACGTCGATGGGGACCACACATCTTAGATGATGAATAGAAGGAACTCTTTCCATCTTAATAAATGTTTATCCCTAGCTCCTAGGTGCCTCATTGGACATCAACATCCTAAGAGCTTTGCATATTATGTTTATTCTTGGTAACTTAGAAACTCATATGTGTGTATCTCTCTGTTTGTGTTCAAAACTTGAAAAGCCAGAATACCTTTAATTCAAATATGCAAAGCAGTTCCCATTTGCTAAATAATAAAGTGCTCATCCAAGTCAGAATAATAATGTCATAGTTAATGTTGCAGAAGGTTACTTATTATGCTAGATCTTGTCCAAAAAATTCAGAATGGTGCCTTGTGACTTTTACCTCTGTATTTACCCCTTTATGCAGCAGTATCCCTTCTCCATGTCAGGTTCTTTGCATTCAGACAATTTTCGGTTTTTCCTGATCTCTTCTCGAATCAAAAAGGATTTTAACTGCAATGTTATTCAAAAAAGCAACAACTGTCTCTGTTTTGAGACATCAGAATGAGAGACTTCATTTAATCATTTGGCTCAGTTGCCATAGAAACATCTATCTCCCTCTCCATCACTAGTTTGTTGTATGAAGGTGTATGGATAAAAGTTGTCCTGAATTGTTAGATTAAAATGATCTTAATAGTATATAGTATATAGCTGAGGCTAAATACCAGCTCAATACAGCTCGCTGTGTGGGTATGAGATTGGAATCTTTGTAGAATTTAAGAGCGACATAAACTCGATACATGGGATGCTATGTAAGAACACGCACACTGTCGGTGAACGACATGGCACCTGTATTTCAGTTGGCCAAACTCTCTCTATATAGAAATATAAACTATAGAATATAATATAAAATGTAGATATATAGACCTTTAGAAATATATTACTTGAGGGCATCTGGTGAGAAGTGCATTATCAGAGTTAACTAACCACATTGCTCTACTTTATACATTGCTCTACTTTATACAACCGTATCGAACTTCATTAATGTTCTTGTCGACAGCGCAAGTACCAGAACTGCCACTACTACGTCCAACACCACGACCCCCACACCGACCCCTACCGCTAACCCCACCCCGACCCCAACCACCAACCCCACCCCGGCACCAGCACCGGCCGAGGCGGCAGCGGCTGCTTCCTCCATTCAGTTGAGTGACTTGCAGAGCATCCTGAGGAACATGAACAGTAAGTTATTAATCAGCTGCTAAAGGCTTCAGTCCCAACTGATTCCTTCTGTTTTTAGGTAGAAAGTAGAAGTATACTGCTACTGTTGTACTGTAACAGTGTGTATTAATGATATACAGTAGATTGATACAATGGGTGTTTCTGGATGATTCAACAGGGGGTCAGATAGAATGGAAAACAAGTCTGTGATCAGGGTCTGATATATTGCCAGCACTGGGTGGGTCAGGGTGTGCAGTGGGGTTGGGGGCGGGAGAGAAGGACTGTACAGCATTTGTGGACACTGTAAGGTGATGGACCCTACAGGTTGTGCATACCACCCTACAGAAAGATTCATCAGAACGAAGTGTGCAAGCTTTAAAGCGATGCACTGAATAAAATCGACGGTAGAGAGTGATACGTTAATAGTATACTTCCAGGTAACCTTGTTAGTAACTCTCACATTAGTGACATGTTACCACACACTAAATCACTGGGTAGCAGGGAATTAATTTTGTGATCGGAATTGGTTTAGCACTTCTGAAGGTTCTGAACAATCCCTTGCAAAGCACTACGGTGTAAAAAACAAATATCTTTGTTATATATTATTATTATTATTATGCATCTTTGCGCTTGTGTTGTATTGCATTTTGCATTAATTTCTGGGTAGAGGTCATAGTAGGGTCAGTGCAGAATCTCGGCTGGAGCCAAAACTATGACCATGCTAAGAGCATTTGAAGTGGGAATGTGCTTTTCTAAATTTAAAATAAAGTTCTTGAAAGCATTTTGGTGCGTTTAGCTGTGCTGTAATATTAGAAGAACAAATGTGACAACCACTGAGGTAAATACTATGTCATTAATATCAACATGAAATGTGGACAAAAGTGTAATCTTTGCAGTGTAAACCATACTGCAGGAATAAAAACATTTTTTCCTTTTATGTTCCGATATTTCTTCCTTTCTTTCCTTTAACTTTCTTGCCTATTCAATATGAAAATCATCAGTCTATTATAAAATGGTATATTTGATATTTCATTCTCAACAGTACCGACCGACCAAACACCTCAAGCTAGTGGTAAGTGTCTATTCACCTTTGTATTACTTCTGGCAAATTGAGGAAAGCTTATCGATGAAGCAGACGCTTTGTTGGGTCTGATAACCAGAAACAATGATATGCATCTGTATTTATGCCTGTATGGTAGAGAAAAACTTACTGCGCACAGGCCCTATGAGGGGAATGCATCAGAGGGCCTCGATGAGGGGCCTGGAAAATATTTACAGGGTGCTGGGAAAACATAGAGGGGGCTGGGAAATATAGAGGGGGCTGGGAAAATATAGATAGGGCTGGAAAAATATAGAAAGGCTGGGAAAATATAGAGGGGGCTGGGAAAATATAGAGGGGCTTGAATAATATAGATGGGGCTGGGAAAATATAGAGGGGCTGGGAATATATAGATAGGATTGAGAAAATATAGAGGGGGCTGGGAAAATATAGAGGGGGCTGGGAAAACGGGGCTGGGAAAACAGGGGGCTGGGAAAATATAGAGTGGCTGAGAAAATATAGATAGGGTTGGGAAAATATAGCAGGGGCTGGGAAATAAAGAGGGGGCCGGGAAAATAGAGGGGGCTGAGAAAATATAGATAGGGATGGGAAAATATAGCAGGGGTCGTGAAAATATAGATAGGGCTGGGAAAATATAGCAGGCGCTGGGAATAAAGAGGGGGCTGGGAAAATAGAGGAGGCTGAGAAAATATAGATAGGGATGGGAAAATATAGCAGGGGTCGTGAAAATATAGATAGGGCTGGGAAAATATAGCAGGAGCTGGGAAAATATAGAGGGGGCTGGGAAAATATAGAGCGGGCTGGTAAAATATAGAGGGGGCTGTGAAAATATAGATAGGGCTGGGAAATATAGCAGGGGTTGGAAAAATATAGAGGGGGCTGGGAATATATAGATAGGATTGAGAAAATATAGAGGGGGGCTGGGAAAATATAGAGCGGGCTGGTAAAATATAGAGGGGGCTGGGAAAATAAAGAGGGGCTGAGAAAATATAGATAGGGCTGGGAAAATATAGCAGGGGTTGGGAAAATATAAAGGGGGTTGGGAATATATAGATAGGATTGAGAAAACATAGATAGGGCTGGGAAAATATAGCAGGCGCTGGGAATAAAGAGGGGGCTGGGAAAATAGAGGAGGCTGAGAAAATATAGATAGGGCTGGGAAAATATAGCAGGAGCTGGGAAAATATAGAGGGGGCTGGGAAAATAAAGAGGGGCTGAGAAAATATAGATAGGGCTGGGAAATATAGCAGGGGTTGGAAAAATATAGAGGGGGCTGGGAATATATAGATAGGATTGAGAAAATATAGAGGGGGGCTGGGAAAATATAGAGCGGGCTGGTAAAATATAGAGGGGGCTGGGAGAATTAAGATGGGTCAAGAATAATGTATTCTCATGTTCCTAATATATACTTACGGAAGAATGAAATTGCAAATACTGTTGCATAATTGTCCCAGTGCCCTATTTGGTCCTCGATGCCTCTTAGATGGGCACCAAAAATGATATCATAAAACTCAACCATTTCTCTTATTGAGCAAAAATTAATCATTTACGGATATTTTCATATTTAATATTTCTTACCTCACTATCATGTTTACATAAAGAGAGACCATAAAGTTTTAAAACATTTAAATTTAAAAAACTTAAATATAATGAAAGATAAATGAATAATGTTCCAATCATCAATATCTGTAAAGAATGAAGCTTCAAGTGTGGAAAACCTATTTTCTTGAATCCTTCATTAAAATGTTAGGAAGAAAGTTGACATGTTTCTCTATTCTAATATACAGTGTTCTATTTCCGTTAAAAATGGTAAATTCATAAAAAAAAATTAAAAAAATAAAGTAAATGCTATAGCAACAGTTCGTTTGTCATGCAACATTGCAATTAGAAATGAAATACTTTGAGTGTAGCGGGAGAAAATCGAGAGGATGTTTAGCATCATCTGCGACAAAAAAACTTGTATTTTCAACGGTCCAGGGAGTATTAAGACAAAAGTCAGATTTTTATGTCCAATAAAACAAAAGACTGGCATGTGGCTTTTATCTACGACTGATGCCAAACAAAAGAAAATAGCAGGAAAAGATACTTTCACTATCTCAAATGTTAGAAGTAATTCTTCAAATTGACGTGACTCTCTCTTAAGAGAGAAAATATTGAAACTTTTAAGATATTTCTAGACAACGTTACTCATGGAAAGTAAAACATAAAGCAGTTTAGTTATAATGTGTTTTGTCAAGGATAGCGCATTCAATTTGTGATGCTAGGCTGAAACCGGTACTCCAACACCCGAATAATTAATCAACATTCTGCTCTCCTGTATCTATTCTCTCTCCCTCCATCACCAGTCGATTTTGCTCAAGTCTTGACGTCCGACGTCATGGCCCCCCTCCTCGAGAACGAACGGTTCCAAGAGCAACTCCTGCAGCACGCCCCCGAGGGTGAAAACTTACCCAGGGATCCTCAGAGGCTCCGCGAGACCATTCACTCGCCCCAGTTTCAGCAGGTGAGAAATAAATCGATGGTTCAACTCGGTGGTCGACAATGGAACACTTTTATCTCAAAGAGAGCCAAATATTTCATTTCATTTATTTGTTTCTTCACAATATAAATACAGAGAAGTTAACTAAGTGACAAAACATATCAATAACAGCAAAAATCGTGAAAGGAAGCACTCCAAAAAATCCAGAGGGCTTGTCTAGTAGAGCGCTCCCATAAGTAAATAGAGAGAACAATACAAGAAAACAGTAACACTTATATCCACCCACATACCAACTAAATACGTATAACCCACCACCCACAATACATATATACACATATGTATACATACACAATTGAATATAATCACACCCGTCCGTTGGAGACCCCACGTCGATATTTTGTTCCAAATTTGAGAAGCGGTCGATTTGTGTATTTTAAATTGCAACTGGTTTTCTGGAACGTGGGATGAGAATAGGGTGGGCCTGTGATTACATCGGATCGGGTCAGGTCGGGTTCGTCGAAAGCTCCACTATCGTTGATTTATCCAATGAAATGCGATACATTGGGAGTGAATTCTCAGGTGTCATAGTCTTCTGTGTTCAAGGAATGTCATCGAAGGGTTCACGTGTTTAGCAGAAATATTAATATCCCTTTATTCAATGATGTGTATTTTATATTAAAAAGAAAAAACAATGAAAACTCTTTTGTTAAATCAATTAATCAATTAAATCATATCACTCTGACGTTGCCAGGCGCTTTCATAATTGTTCTCTTCTCTCTCGCTTTATTAAAGGCAATGAGTATGTTCACCGCAGCATTTCAGTCTGGACAACTGGGCCCTCTCATTGGTCAGTTTAACCTGGGAGCGGAGGCAACAGAAGCAGCTAACAGAGGGGGTAAGTCGTATATATTGAAGGGCAAGAAGTGTTGATGATCTTATAATTATGATCTCTAAGCCGGGCTCGCTCTGCCCAACCAAAGAAGGCTGACCAAGATGCAACTCGACTGTCATTCAGGACCCAGTATTCTGTGGAGGTCAAGACCCATCCAGCAATTCCATCAAATGACCTCCCCACGCTGAACGACTATTAATACGCTGGTCCTGCGTGGGTGAAATCCAAAATGACTGTTCTTACATATGTTGAAACTGGGCGGTTATAGTCGTGAAAGTCTGAACACTGCAGGACCGTCCCCAACTACCAGTCGGCAAAAAACACTGCATTTTGAGTTTCTTCTGTCTGTTTGTCCATCTGTCTGTTTGTCCATCCGTCTCTTTTGAACGTGTCTTTGGTGCACTTTCGTGTCAGTTAGCTGCTGAAGAAGATCCTGCCAGGATTGAAGAAGCATCAGTTTACCCTTACTTTGACATATTATATTTTACCTACACAGAGCTTTTTGAAGTAGAATAAGCAGTTATTTGACCTTTTTTATTTAAATATTTTTTTATCTCTGTTGAACTTTGTTAGATTTGGAAGCTTTTAGTAAAGCACTTCAGGGAGCAGAAGGAAGTAAGGAGAGTGGAGGCAAGAAAACGGAAACTGAAGACAAGGACGGCAAAAGCCAGAAGAAAGATGAAGATGAGGATGATGAGAGCATGCAGGTGGACTAGAGGGATGATAGTGCTGCTGCATCAATCTCTCATTAGTTTTCTCATCTTTTTTCCTTGTCTTTTTTTTGCCTGTAATTCACCTGCAAAATTAATCCATAATGTTAGCTTGTTGAACTTGGTCAGTTAATTTCAAAAAATGTTACTCAAAACCTACGTATTAGTGTATTGTCTGTTTTTTAATTCTTCATTTTTGGTTGGTTTGTTTGTTGTTGTTTTTAAAACAATATGATTGCAATATGTCACAATGTGACTCCATTGCCGAACAGTTTGTCATGTTGTGACTCCATTGCAAAACAGTTTGTCATGTTGTGACTCCATTGTAGAACAGTTTGTCACGCTGTGACTCCATTGCAGAACAGTTTGTCATGTTGTGACTCCATTGCAAAACAGTTTGTCACGCTGTGACTCCATTGCAGAACAGTTTGTCATGCTGTGACTCGACCTTACAATTATTCACCAAAGGAAAGATGAATTAGCGAGGAATTTCGTTCCACGTACAGATTTCTCTGGTCCAGGAGACTGTGTCTTGTTGCTAGTGTCAGTCACATCTGATAAGTTTACTCAGTAGCATTCAATTTTTGTTCCATCTCCTTCATCATTTGAAAAGAACCCTGAGGAGTCAAGCTATCGAATTGTGAGGTAAAATGCAATTCTGAGATTGAATAGTAATAACAACAACAACAAGGCAAAAAACAAAGACGCATACAGACCTGCTTATAAGAGAGTCTGCTGTGTGTTCAGTTGAAAACCTTGCAGTTGACCTGTTAACTGCCCCCGCCATTCCGATTGGATAGCGAAGGCAATTTCAGTCTACGTTGCCGTAAGAAGAGTTTTTGTTGCCCGCTCAGTTCTTAATACAAGGCATGTGACGAAAGGTATTATATACAAAGTGGCTATTCTTTCGACTAGTCGTAACAATAATTCCCTTCTGCGCATGCACAGTTGCTATTTTTACGAGTAGGAGTACTATCTTTACGACCAGGAGAAACAGTAATTTCCGGTTAGGGTTAGGTTTAGGGTTATGGTTGGATTGAGGGTTAGGGTTACCCCTACGACATGCGCAGTTGCTTTATTTACTTTGAATTCGCCGATGTTGTAAGAATAGTTTATAAATAATTGTTACGACTAGTCGTAAGAATAGCCACGGTCTATTATATATAACCCTGCAGGCTGTTCATTCTGACTTTCTATCTCTCTCTCTGTGGAATAAATTTTTGCTAGAATGTAAAGCTCTAATAAATTTAAAACTCAGAATATGTCTACAATTAAAAATCATTTATCCTTTCCCTCTTGATTTGTCTTCTCATTATCCTGATGGGCTTCAGATTATCAATCCCAACACCCCCGCCCCAACATCCCCCCCCTGGATCTTGAGAGGTATTTCAGGGGTGATGATCCTGGTGTAGTACAAGACTGTCTATGGCTTTTTGAGTACTTAGCAATTAGTGAATTATTTTCAGTTTTTCCAAGAATCTCATTCTTCCCCAACTGAACCATTTCCCCCGACTGACGATGGGAGGGTCCGTCGACCCCCCCCCTCCCTCCCTCCCCATCCCCCACTTGTGCCCACAACTGCACTGAATCAAATATAATAAAATATCGTTCCTCTTCCATTAGAGTATTGTTTCATAACATTTTCCACTCTTTTGGTAATCCTTTGTCTTCGAGCAAACTTTTGCACCTTTATTTAACCAGCTGTGTTTGAAATTATTCTTAAAGGAAAACGTGTTTTGTCTCTGGCTATAGCATCGCACGCCCTCTCCAAACCCCATCCCGACCCACACCGCATCCCCTCCCTGCCTTACTATAGAACCATACAATTATAGATGATATATCATTTTGACTATATACCAAAGGGTCTGTATCCATCACATTCGGGATGCTGGGTGGGATACGGGGTAGGTCATTCCTCTTCTCTGCTAGATTTTCCTCTTCCCTTCCCTCCCCCTCCTCGACCTACCCAACGAATAAGATGCTCAGTCCTAAATGAGTTTGCCTCCCCCCTAAGCTGATTGTAATGTACCATCGGCATATTGATTTATTATGCACAAACGTAGGACATTTGCACCAAACTTCAGCCTTTCAGAAAGGTACCATTTTATTAAAGGTACCTGATAATTAACTCTACATAGCTAAGTATCAAAAAACTTCAACACAAGTGAAGTTTAATATAATACACTATGTGTAGTCACCATAATGCAAACAACAGTTTCAGATGGGGCCAGGGCGGCGATTTGTTTCAAATATTGGGGGGTACATTTGCCTGGGTGCAGGCGCGTAGCAACTTCATCTCCAAAATTGTTAGCGCGCTTCGTGATATTTTGTATAGGCCCTATCTACCAAATTTCATTACGGATGCGGTCCGTCTCGTGGGAGCAAATCAGACCTGGATAATGGTGGGGACGCGTATCTGTTCTCTGATACTATCTAAGCGGAGCGCGACCATTGGTTCGCGCGTAGCGTACAAGATTCTTTTGGGAAAATATACCTCCCAGATCGCCGGAAATAACACTTCCCAGACCCAATGATGCTCCAAAACCTCCTTAAATTTGAGATCTCATGGCTTAGAAATTTAAGTTGGGGGAAACACATGGGCGTCTGCAGAAAAAAAAATCAGGGAACAAATAATCCAAGTAGACTTTTGTATACGATGGGTTTGGGGTCCTCTCCCAGAAAACAATTATAGACTGCCGCAAATGCGATTTCCGTCCTATATTTAATAACTGTGGATAAATGTAATAAAATGAGAACTGCTGCATGTTATTTGCACAATGCTGGATCAAACTGCGCCAAAGTTAACTACAGGGAAATTTGCAATGCAGCGTTTGGTCAAGACAAATTAGTTGGGACACGGTATATCATGTCCCCACCACTAAAAAAGTTGGGTGTGGACGCCTCCCGCTGTCCCCACCAGGATCTGCGCCCATGGTCCGTCTAGCTAATTCATTTCTAAAATAAGTAAAAACTACTCTCGGTGAAAGTCTGTGTCGTTTTTTGGTGATATTTAGTAACAAATTGTGACACGGTTAGACATGCGCGTAGCGAGGAATTTGCCAAGGGAGGGGCGAAGCCTATAGACAAACTATCTAAGCGTGGCGCCACCATGAGTTGGCGCGAAGCGTAAAAGAAAATTTTGGGAGAAAATGCCCCCAGATCGCGGGAAATTGCACTTCCCAGGCCTTGTAAGTTGCATCTATGATTTGGATAAATAATCTCACGCATTATTTTCTATTTATAGCCACAAAAAACTATGCCACCAAATATTGGGGGATATTAGATACTATATCCCCCCACCTAAAATATTGGGGGGACATGTCCCCCCCCCCCATGATCGCCGCCCATGGATGGGGCAGGGTTGCCCGGGGGTAGAGGAAGGGAGGAGTAAGGCTAATGTTCAGAAGTATAGTGTCCACGTTTCAAGTAGTTGCTGACAAAATAATTCAACCCTTTCCCTCTCCGCCATCATAAGATAAGACACTGGTTGGATAAAGTTAAACGGGTTACTGTTTATCTTGCCGACAAGATTCGTGTTTCGCTGTAGCGCCCTCTCTTTGTCTGCTCTTAAGACCATGTCCCAATCATTCCCACTTTCTCCTACCCTTCTTTCCTCTCCGCCTCCCACAATTCACTCTAAATGACTATTGTTGGTCGAGCTATCAGTAATATGTTAGGGAGAGCTTATTCTCTTATTTTTAATCTGCAACTATTTATTTCATTTATACCGCAGATTTGAAAAATATCCTATCTAACTGCTGTTATGCATTTCTATTACACTAAATAATCATTTAATACGTTCAACGCATAGTAGTTTAGTATAACAATTTAAATTGCTTTTCATCTCAATCTTGAGGAGACTTTAGTGATCTTTGAGAAAGAAAGTGCCCAATACAACAATGGGGTTAAAATAAGTTTGACAATTTTTTTTTGCAAAGTGCTTGTTTGCTAAACTTTTGCTTCATTAAGCTGGTACAAAGCAGACAAAATTTGCGTTGTTGATAGTTTTTGATAACTATTCATTTCAGTTTTACTGACCAAGTATTACACGCAAGACTAGTTTGAAATTGATCTTCTAGTTACGATATCGGTCTTTAGATGTATAAAGGTGTTGAGGAATTTGTCTGACCGAACACTTCTGAAGGATGTTAGCAAGTACACAAATATTCATATTGTTGTTTATGAAGGTCGAGTAAACAAATTAATTGTCACCAATTCCGCCGGAGTAAAAGTAAAATGCCGTACTTAGGACTAGAAGCTGGTGCAAGCAGTGTATGTGAAAGTGTGACGCTCTTGTTATCAAATATACTTCGGTATAAAATATTTTGATAATCTGTAGTACTACTGAGTCAACAAGTGTTTCCAATGTTGGGAAAGCATATCTAGTCACCGTACTCAATATCATGACCATGCATGCAGTATTTAAGAAGACCTAGCCTGCCCTATTTTTGTATCTGATGTTATACTCATATATTCAGGAGTGTTAGCTCAGTGGTTAACGCCGGTGCCTTGCAATCATAAGGTCCCCGGTTCGGGTCACTCCAAGATTAATGTATGTCGTCCAATTACAGAGTTGTTGACAATTAACAATTCATAATCATGGACGTTAAATATGAAAGTATAGAGACTGACTTCGGTCAGCTTGCGGCTTTGATTAGCCAATGAGGCTTCTTCGCGAGTTCGTGCTTGCAGGAGGATCTAAAATACATACACAAACACATACCAGCCTTCTTTCAATGTAAAGTTCGAGGCTGAAGCATTTTTACTGTTAGTAATGATCAAAAATAATTCCTACGTAAGGAAATCCGAGGTAATGCTTATTCACGAAACCATCCACCCTATTGACCTTTGACCTCTCACTGTCGCGTCATTAACCTTGCCGGTAAAAACAGTGGTCAATTAATTTGATTATCAATCATGTGAAATGCAAATGAGACGCATGAGGACTGAGAATGGGTTATTTTCCAGGATGATTTAGTCTTTTAATTGCAAATTTGAATTTTAGAACACAACAATAACAGTTATTTTAGTCCATTTAGGCGGCATGTGTAGGCGGCATTGCATCACATATGATATTACGCCATCATACACTTATCTGAAATAAAGTGCAATGCAATATTGATATCTCTCAATAACGGAGACCAGACCAGAAGCTGTAAGTTACGTTTGCAGCAGTGTGTATGTTTACACTTGCTACGTGATGTATATTTTGGAAATCGCAGTCTTCGTCAACCCCTTTTTGAGGAGTTGGGGGAGGGGATGTGTGTGGGGGGAGGGGGAGGCATAGGGCTTCTTTAAGCTGCCGATTCATACACTGATTTCTGCTGTACGTTATGGAACCCATCATAAATACGTCATCGAAATATCACCAGTCATGATGCAGCACATGGATCCACATATCATACATATTGTTAAGTGTGATATTGACAATAGCATTATGAACGGTATGACCGTTTCTTACCTCACCCAACCACCTACCAGACATAACCCCCCATTCACACCCCACCCCTCCCGAACCCCTACAGCCCTCGTTATTATCGAATCAGTCGGTAATACGCTGTATATGATTTTTTGCTCTAGCTATAGCTGGTTCCTGTGTTGAACCTTTGACAAAATGTTTCTGGTTTCTAAGCATATAGGCGTACAATTAGTTGGTTCTTTTATTAGTACCATGTCCGAAATAGAATTTATGTGACGGAAGACAATACGTGAGAGCCCGCCCCCCCCCCCCCTCCGCCACAAAAAAACAGTTTAGGTTTTGGCATAATAAGCATTAATAAGCACTCTGGTGCCACCTGTGCTAAAACTGCACCAATCATAACAAATATACATGAAAGGGGTTATTTTTAGTCTGCGAACGATAAGCAGTGTATTATGTTTGACTTTACTATTGTTTAAATTTTCCTCTTTTTCCCCATCATCGTTCAAAACATTAAACCGTCGAACCGTAAACCATTGTCGTTTTGTCTATAGGTGTCTGGAGGGGACATCGGACAGGGATCCAGGGGTGCGGAGGTGTATATCCTTTATTCAATCCCACGTATTCAATATCTTTAAAGTAGATATTAGCACAACTTGCGTGTAAACCGAATAATGCACATTATGGTATACAAATGCCTTACACTATCTTAACCTATACAAACTTAGATATTCCTGTACAAATTTCCGTCGGTATCTACCGATTCTTTCTTTTTACCCACGCCCTCCCCCCCCCCCGCCCCCCCTCCCTCTCTTTCCCAGAAATCATGTGAACGAATTATATTTTGATGGGATTTTCTAGCAAAGACGATATGCTAATTAATCATATATATATATGAAATGAAGTCACCATAAAATGGCTACTTTCAATGTTTTACAACATTATTTATAAGACCTATCTTTTAGTCTGAACTGGTGACATATCGAGTCAAATATAGTAATATTCAGGTCTACATGCAGTCTTCGCCAATTTCGAGTCCTCGTCAATTTCGAGTCCTCATCAATTTCGAGTCACCTTTTCCGAGTTGGAATTCAATACTTTTCGAGGCGGATCCGAGACCGAGTCAAAAAATACCGAGTCCGAGGCGGATCCGAGACCGAGTCCAATAATACCGAGTCCGGAAAGCGCTTGGGGTGGGGGTGGGTGGGCGGGGGATGAGAGTAGAATTCGAATTTCGTACTTCCGCCATAACTAAGGGAGACCAGAATCGCTGACCTTTGACCTGGCGAGTACCTTAATCGTGACGTAAAGTTTGTTGGTAATGATACAGAACATGATTACTGATAGGCGACTTATCCTGTGATATGGATTCTCAATGGGAGGGGAGGGGGGGGGGGGGATCTCCAACCATGCACTGAATAAAACACACCAGGGAAAGAGATTTCTCCTGGAAAGTTGATTACGATTCCGTAATTGACGCTTCTAAAGTCAAAGTTGCGGTGCGTACTTATGGTACAGTGGTACGTTCATTATCTTCAAGACGTACTGTCATGCGTACACCAACTTCAACAAAGTCATGCGGCCTGTGTCTGTTTCATAATTCAGTTATTTATCACATGCACGGTACGGTACTACTATGGCAACATATGCGTATGGAACGCGAAAAGAGTTTGTCGTTAGGTACGACTTTTTTACGTTAGATATATCAGATGTTAGTTCAACAAAAAGTACTCTAGTTTTGACTTTCAGAAACGTCTCACGAACCCCCTGGGATGGACTCACACACCCCCTGTGGGTTCATGCACCCCAGCTAGGGAACCCCTGCTCAACACTGTTGAAATTGTTGATGAGTATTGTAATCTGGGTATGTGATTTTAACTATAACAGTAGATTTACAAAGGCTGTGAATAAACAAGTGAACCAAGCTAGACGTGCCCTTTACAGCCTATTGTGTAAATCTTAGAACCAGACAGTTCCCGCATTACTAGATTTACAAGTTCAGCTTTTTGATCAACTGGTTCTTCCTGTTCTGCTCTATGGATGTGAGATCCGGGGCATTGATAATTTGAGCCAAGTTTCATTTAAAAATTCTGTAAAGAAATTCTTAACATGTATACTCCGAATTGCATGGCATATGGTGAAATTAGGACGTCACAAGCTGATTAATACAATCGACTATAGGCAAGAATGGTTAATTCTTAGTGTAGAATTGTAAATAGCAGTGAGTATCAATTATCGCATATGATGTACAAGTTCCCTTAGGTCTCTCCACGATCAAATTATTTATGCGTCTCAAAGTCAAAAGTATTCTTGACGAAGCCGGAATGTCATATGTGTGGAACCTACCGAACGGGGCCAGCCAAGTTCATTATTCTTCTGACCCATATATTATACCCCAAGATTAAGTAGAGCAGATTAAGTAGAGCAATTACGACTATAGGTGACATGTATCAACAGGATTGGTTTGCCAATGCACAGTATAATTCGCATTGTAAAGTGTATAGAATGTTCAAGACCAACCTTGAATTCAAAAAGTATTTAAACACCCTCGATATCCGAAACCGTAACTATTTGGAGTAAATATCGTTGCTTGCAATACTAATATTCCGCTTATTTCTGGAAGATATATCCAAAAGATATTGTGTTTCATGAGCGGATATGTAATTTATGTATAACAGTAATAAATGAGTTGATGAATTTCATTAGAATTTTCGAGTGCCCAGCCTTTAAGAAAGGAAGAAATCTTTACTTAAAACCGTATGTCAGAACAAGACTCATAGTTCGATTAAAGATGCATGATTTTTTTTTTCAATCGAAGTCTAAACTAGTCTTTATTTCCAATTTAAGTCAGTTTTGTGCTAAGATAATAAAAACCTTCTCGTAATTTTTTGTCACATCAATTGCTAGCGCTTACTGTAGTGCTGGGTGCCACACTTTTCTCATCTTATACTTCACTGAGTTTTTTTTCTTCTTGTATCTCTCTTGTGACTGCCATCTAAATTATGTTATGTGTAATCTCTATAGTAACGGGACAGGAGACTCTAACAAGCATTTGTTTCGTGTTTCTTTCTTCTTCTTTTTTCCTTTTATTTGTGCTTTATTTGTTTTGGTTAAGTTCTGTTTAATTTATGGTTTGGGTTATTGTGTTTTTGGTTGGGTTTGATTTGTTGTGTCTGGTCTGGTTCATGGTATTTGAGGGTAAGAGGGTAAGAATTATTACATGGAAATGATGACTGTGCGGAGTAAACAGTTATAACGCGCCTTTCAAGTCAAATCATATTGTTCATTTTTGATGAGTTAACACTGTATAGACGTAATGAATTGGTATTTACTTTGCAGTTAACAAAGATCCAAGGGGGGGGGGGGTGTGGCCTCAGGCAATGATAAGTATTTCAATCTATTCAGCATGATATATTGTATAAAAAAATCATTTTAGTTTCAACAAAAGAGTATTCATTCGTTTATTATTCATGCAAATGCTTAGCTAGCATTACCAGTTTCAGCAACTTCAAAGGGAATGAGTCAACGGCATATAACGCTAAATAACTCCATTGAAGGAGCGCCGATTGCATTGTTAAACAGGTCAGCCGGGAGATAATTACACAACCGTTACGGGTGTATAACCCTTCTTTGAGTATTTATATTAGCACGACTTTGCGTATAGAGAAACTTACATACCTTATTCATTGTCTAAATACGCATTTGAGTGCAACCATTTGACGTCTAAACATGTTTTTTTTCGATTTGTTTCGCTTCAACGACCCAATGGCTGCACTGCTCTCACTATAACCTCTTATTAAAGACTCCTTTTGCCTCTGCCCCCTTCCATAAAATTTCGCGCCCCTTCTTAAATCAGTCGGTGGAAATTTTGAATTAACTCCCTTCCCCTACCGATTAACCCCCTTGCCCTACCGCGATTAACCCCCTTCCCCTACCGTTCAAATCCTGTGCACGCCACTGACTGACGGTTCACAAACCGATGCTAATATC
Source organism: Apostichopus japonicus (assembly GCF_037975245.1). Taxonomy (NCBI): domain Eukaryota; kingdom Metazoa; phylum Echinodermata; class Holothuroidea; order Aspidochirotida; family Stichopodidae; genus Apostichopus; species Apostichopus japonicus. The sequence goes on from NC_092577.1 coordinate 2,790,611, forward strand.
GTTACCAAACTGCAACTCTGTAGCTTAGGCTACAGAAAGTCCATATATCTGCTGAACGAATGTGATGCTCAGTGAATTATTCATAATAAGGCTTCATTGTCATAGTTTGTCTTGGGTACAGCCACTTCAAATCCCCAAGCTAATATGTCGGTTAAGAAATGTTAATCCATAGAAAACCATGAGGTCGAGTGGGCCAGGGCTTTTATGCCACCGGGTTTATGGGGCACAAGCACGCATACCTATGTGGGGCTCAGATCTACCCACCCCTCCCCCACCCCTCCCTCCACTTGTAGACATAATATTACCCCCTTAAAAAATCCTATTGTACAGTCAATATGACATGTATGTGCGGCAGAAGCTAAAACAAATGAACATTCTTCAACATTGTCTAACGCCAAATATAACACCATTTCGCATCTAAGCGCCCTCTTTGTACCAAAATATCTCACAAGGGTGGGGCCCCTCCTTCAAATTGACGACGTAACATCTAAGCCACCCCCACCCCTCCACATCCCCGCCCCAGCACAAGTATGATGGCTTTGCCCATGCCCTGGAGCGTCATGCAATTAGAGTCAAATTTATTTCTCATCCTACCGTACGGAAGGAAACATATAGGCCTGAAGTAGAAAAATAACATACGGTATAGTATGAAGGGCGTACTAGAAAACTTAATGAGCATTGATTAAAATGAGCGTGGCAGTTGTTGCCTTTACGGAGTAACGGATCACGAATTTTAACAATATGTCGGCGGTAATTTACCGGCAATGCCTTCAGTTAGTTCGAATCCGGCTTAGTTTGATCGCATACGTTGGCAATACAATTAGCAAATCAAAACTTCGCAATTTTTTTTTTTTTTTTAAACTGCTCGTGAAAAATCTGTGAACAAAAGACTACCTACCGTGAGTGATTAACACAGCGTGAATTTATTTAGTGTTGTGGTTATGATCATTGTTTTTATTTTTATTGTTTTTTTTTATTACCATTTATAAGGATTGTTGCTGCCGTTTTTATGGCCTTCAAATCGACCAGAAAAAAACGAAACAACAATTATGTTTTTGAATATTTCTTAAATCTGTGCGTGGGTTTGCATACCCGTACCCCATAGAGAGTTTATTGTACAATAGACCATGGAGCTATAAACAGAATAGACCTACCTATAATTACGGTGCATTCCATGCTTGTAATACTGAACAAAACCTTTCTGGCACCCTGTTTTTTCCTTGAGACCGATGAAAATGAGAAAACACTGTAATTTTCTGCCCTTACTACACTTGATTTGATGGGTCCTAAATTGGCCCCCGCCTGACCCCGAGGTTGAAGAAATAGCTCTAAGAAGATTTTTGTCGTTGGTGCATTAATTAATTAATGCATTTATTCAATCATTTATTTTCTGCAAGTAATATATATATATATATATATAAATATATATATATATATATATATATATATATATATATATATATATATATATATATATATATATATATATATATATATATATATGTTGATACTAGATGAGACTAGTGGAACACTAGTAGTTGTTACTCGGAGTTTCACGCGTTATAGCGATCTTCAGACAACATTTATATATATATATATATATATATATATATATATATATATATATATATATATATATATATATATATATATATATATATATATATATATATATATATATATATATATAAATGAAAATCGTAATGAGTTGGAAAATCAAGAACATTGAACAAACTTTCAGCCTCCACCGGGATTCGAACGACGGGCCTTCCGCTGTTTTAAGCAATAATGATAAATGGCACAAGCGTAAATCAAAAAGTAAAGTTTAAAGAAATCGGGATCCCATGCTGATGAACGGGGGGGGGGGGGGAGCTAATCTCCACCTTGAACTAGTTGAATAGTAATATAAGGTTCTTAATGCAAAGTTTCTTACTATTAACCATATAGACAATGGTCTGATGAGTGTTAGACTATCTAGTTCAGTCACTTTAATTGATGAACCTCATCATTCAACATCATCATTTTGATCAGAAATTAAATGTGCTATAGTAATATAACCAGCTGGAACCATAGTACGGTCTACTACATATTAAACTAAATTTAGTATCTATAAAGTCATCTTTTAGTATACTTTATTGTTTATTGTTTTTTTTTTTCTTCTTCTTCTTCTGTACCGACAAAAACCGAAGATAACCCATCACAAGTATCAATTAAAAAGAAAAATTAAAATTAAAAAGAAAAAATTAAAATTAAAAATAAAAATAAAAAATAAAAATAAAAAAGTCCCCGCATCCACTCAGTAGTCTGCCTGAAAAAGACAAAGTAAGGAACGAAGTGGTTGATCAATAAATTGACTGATAGATCCATCGATAGATTTAGCATCATACATCGATAACTATAATTATGATTTGCCGATATTCATCCATGCATCGATAAACATCATACATCAACATCATTTATCAACATCCATAATTTTCTTTGATCGACTAATCGACATGCAATAACTTGACTAATTTATACAGGTTTTTTTTCTTCCATTTATATTTTGGTCCTCATTTCATATCTCGATAGATGAATCCATCGATAGGTAATTCTGCCATCGAATGATCGATCGTAAAATAGATAAAATCTTCGATCGATGTATATATATATGATACATCGGTTAAATCGATCCATCGTTAGTAAGTCATTTAACTCGGTACTCCTTCCTTTCCAATAATCTTTTACTGTCTCGAATTATTACTGTTTATTATTGTAAAATATTATTGTAAGTAAAAAATTTAAAAACCTTTTAAGGGGTACATCCCTGGCCCGTAACACTGTGACATGTGTAACCTGCGTCAGAGCCTGGCGCTTCTCGACATTCGTTCCCTCCACAAGGATTCCCCATGCACCCTGTAATGTTGAGGGGGGCAAAAATATATCATTATTTATGATTATTTTATCTCTAACGTGCATGCATTAAGACTTTATTTATTGAGTGATTCCAAAGGGAATTCTATATACCTACAGTGCTCTTATAACCATGGTGTGCTATACTAGTGCTATACCACCGCCTTACAATTTATCCAAACCGTGTGAAAGAATACATAAAACCATCCACCATGAAGAAAGGACGGGCTTATCACTCCCCCTCCCCCCCTCCCCCCCCCCACACACAAACATTTCCCTATGGTGGCGTCTAGAGGTGATGGGATATGGGAGTCACGGGGACATAGCCAATGGGTCCGGCATAATTTAGATCGTCCGAGGAATTATGGAGTGGTCCGAGGTAAATATCGATAAAGAATAGCATATTCTCATTTACTTAACGTATACTTTAAGGCAAAATGAAGGGTGTCATAAATTGTAGGGCGGGACATACTCGTCTACGAGAGGAGGGAGGGAGGGCGACTTGTCTCACAGGCGACTTCGGTCTCGCCAATATACAGGTACATATTATCTTTAAGTGTACCAGTGTAGTCTTTGGTGTTCAGAGTCGTGTTTAGAATTATTATGTTGGATCAATGCTACAATGCAACAAGAAGATCCAAGCGAGTAACTAATTCTAAATAGTAACTAATTCTAAATAGTTTTTTTTTTTTTTTTGGTGTGTGAGTGTGTGTTGCAACAAGCAATCGAGTGTTAAATGAACGAGGCGGTCCTCGCGTGAACTAAACTATGATTCAGATTCGATTTTCACGAAGCAGTGTAAAATGGGTTGGACAGTTGTATAGCTGCTCCCTGACAATGGTTGAACATGAGGAAGTTGCAACAAGTTCCTTGATATATATATAGGGAGGAGTCACCAGGAGTGTCCACAGCCAGGTCGGCCTTCCGGAGAGGAGACAGTTATGTCCCCACCCATGATCAGCCTGTCCAGCCACATCGCCACCCCCCCCCCCCACAACCCTACCCTCTTTTGGAAGTGTCATGCTCCCGGAGTACTACGACTTTTATGAAAGTATATTATGAACGAGAATTTCCCAGGGTCCCGTAAAATGATCCCATTCACGACCTCGCTCCCTCCCCAAGCCACCCCCCCCCCCCCGCCTGGCCCGTTTGGTGATACCTACCGATCACCGGTTATATATTTATTGTAATACGAAATACGATTGATGATTGAATTAGCGTCTTACCCTCCATCGGGCCGCCTGCGGGTGTCACAGTAACCTGTATCGGGCAAGTTGCCGATGCGCCCGCATTATCCAAGCAGGTGCACACGACTGACGAGGTCGTTATTCCAGGGAAAAAGGAACCCGACGGTGGCGAACACGTGATACTCAGAGTGTTATCTGATTGGTCAGCGTCAGTACAGGTTGGTGCCGGCCAATTGGCCGTGTTCCCGTCGATATCAACGCGAGACTGGACCACGACATCTGGGGGACACATTATCTCCGGGTCATTTGCTGGAGAAAGGAAAGGTAAAGTTTAAAAGGATATTCCGGTGGACCTTCAAGACACTTATCATAGAAAGATCTTGGTGACCTCAGAACAGATGTTCTTCAAAAGCTATTATTTCTTTCCTATATTATGAGTCCCTTTTCTGTTGATATATCAATTAATTAGCTTTTGATACATGTAGAATGTTTCGCTAAACTGTCTAAGTTCTCTAATGATTTGCCAAAAAAAACGCGACATTTTGTAGAAAAATTATGTTCCTCTATTCGTAATTAATATGAAGAAAAACAGAAACAATTTCCAGTTGGTAAGACATAATAACATCGTTCACACTGCTGCTACCAGATAAATTAGCAAAATATCACCAAATTAAAAAAGATATCATATCTACCAAAAAAATCTGGTGATGGGGATCCCCGTGCCCCCACCCCTTGGGTGGTAGATCCCCATGCCCCCAGTTGAATCTCCCACGTGACAGGTAGAGCAGAGTTGAAAAAAAGGGGTGGGGTGTCACCCCATATCCCTGTATCCCCGCCAGCTTCCCTATCACCTTACCCGTTCAAATAATGACATGTTGAAAGTACTCAACTAACCTACAATGGTGACAGTGAAAGTACACTGAACTGTCGCTGATTGGGCGTCAGTACACGAACACGTGACGACATTGCTACCAATACCAGGGAAGAATGTATTGGGCATAGGTGAACAGCTTACTGCTAAGGTAGTATCATCTTGGTCTGGGTCGGTACAAGTTGGAGGGTCCCATGATGCAACGTTACCTTCGAAACCAGGAAACGTCTCAACAGAGACGGGGTCAGGACAGGTAATAGTTGGTAGAGTGTTAGGTGGCGGATTACCTAAATGAAGATAAACATTCAGATAAACGATGAAAGCTGTATTCCAGTCGCTTTATTTATCGTTATATGTTATATGTTATATGTTACATATATATATATATATATATATAAAAGTAAAAGTGTTGAAAGTATCTCTTTCGAGATCCGGCTTTAGGAATCACAAATGATTTCGAGTTGGTCAGCATCATGTTTGATCTCTAGAGTAAGGCAAAATATGTCACCAAAAACAGAACTAGTATTGTTCGATACAGGTGACAAACGCCTACAGTGGAATTACGATCTTCCTTACCGGTTTCGAACCTCAGGACATACAATCAGCGTCCATAGCCTAGTGGTTAGGGTGTCCGCGTACAGAGCGGAAGGCCCGTGGTTCGAATCCCGGTGGAGGCTGAAAGTTTTTTTCACTGTTCTTGATTTTCCAACTCATTACGATTTTCATTTATATATATATATATATATATATATATATATATATATGTTGATACTAGATGAGACTAGTGGAACACTAGTAGTTGTAACTCGGAGTTTCACGCTTTATTGCGATCTTCAGACAACTGGTAGCTTCAAGTTATGCTCCATGAATGTATAGGATCCTCGTCGGGATTACCGGGGATTATGCGGTTGTTGGTGTATTGTTCTGCCGGTGTATTCTCTTTTGCGTCCGTTCTGTTGGTGGGTTTGTAAGACTTTCTTCGGTGTTCGGCTGTAGGTGTATTCTCTTTTGCGTCCGATCTGTTGTTCGGGTTTTCTGCCTTCCTTCGGTGCTCGCTCCTTAGTTGTGTGTGGTTCTCTTGACGGTGTTTGGTGGTTGGGCTGGAGTTGTTTATGTAGAATTTGTTTTCGTGGCGACATTTCGATATGAGCTCTGGGCGTTTGTTCAGGAGGGTCCGTTTGTCTGTGTTGATAATGATGAGTTTTTCAGTGAGACAGAGGTTGCACCGCTTCGACTCGTTGCTGTAGGCTTTGGCTCTGCTGGCGATCGACCAATTGATGGTGAATGGCTGGTTGTTCTGTTTCAGCTGCCAGATGTGCTTCGAGAGTTCCGTTGCGTTTTGGTGTATTTCGTGGTTGAGCGACATCTTGTGGTTACCGTATCTGAGCTTGAAGGGGGGTTCTGTAAGGCCGATGTATGTCTTGCAGTTGTCGATGGTTTTCACTTCGGCCTTGTATATGATGTTAGATGCCTGGCAGTTTCCATTTAGTGGGCATGTGTCCTTTTTTCGGCAGTTGCAGGCTTCCTTTTCTTTCGATGTGTGGGTGGCTGCTATACGTTTGTTGTGTCCTTTGATGATGCTGGCGATGTTGGGCATGCAACTGTAACTGACTTTCACGGTGTTTCTGTTGAAAACCTTGTGTAGCTTCGATGTCTTCGGGAAGTGTTTGTTGATAAGTTTCAGGAATGTGCCTCCTATGTTCGTGGCTACGTTGCTGCTAAAAGGTGGGTTGAACCAGATGATGTTGCGCTTTCTGTTTCGGTTGTTCTTGGTAGGTTGGTGGGCGATGTATGAGAGACCCTCGGTGTAATTACTTGACTTGAGTGCTTCCTCGTAGGCTGGTGCGGCTTTCTTAAAGATCTCCTCGTCGTGGGAGATGGCGGAGATACGTCTGCTGATTGAGGCTGGCAGGGACCTGATGATGTTTGGTGGGTGGTTG